>NC_061111.1:95607565-95623546 GCF_002878395.1 Capsicum annuum | reverse complement strand
AAATTAAATTGTAAAATTGAAGGTTGTCACAAAGGTGGTATCTCTAAGAATTAATGAGAAGCTACCCGGTGCAAAAGAAGAATCAAAATCCTAAAACATCAGGAAGAATATTGGAGCTAACTGTATAGTAAAAGGGGTGTTAGCTGCATGGGAAGAATTGTCCATAGAATCTAGGAAAGACAAGAAGTATAACTCAAGTATTTTCACTATAGAAGAGATGGACTTCTAATAAGGGGATGTCAGCACTGATCTAAAGTTAAATTGAGAAGTACTGAATGTATTAAGAAGAAAAATGCATTTTTTGAGGGCTTCAAATCTCTGGATAAATCAAATCTCTGGATAAATCAAAGAGGAATATATCATTACCTAGATGGGCTAAGAAGAATTTGACCACACCGTTGTCTTTGTATTGGGAACTCAAGCTCAAGTGGGTTCCCAAATCCAACTTACAGTAATGATCTTAGGCATGGGAAAAGGGATGGTAATCAGTAATAGCTCATCAACTGTAAGAGTTTAAAGTTTATAATGAAAAGGATGACTGTGTTCTCTCTCTCAAGACACTTGAAGATAAAGGTGTCTTATTTGAGATGGATGATTTCAAAGGACCTGGTCCCTAAGAAATTCATATCAAATAAAGAGTCACCAGAATGAATAACATGTGAATTAATGATAAAGTATGTGTATACTACTCTTGCTCAATATCATATCTTTGTAGGTATACACCCAAAAGAACAGCTTTAGAAGGAAATAATTAAAGCAAACACAAGTTGAGATCTCACTCAAAAGGAGAGGGACCTAGTCCCATCTCTCAGGTGAGTACCAAAATGATGTGCCTTGAATCTTTAAAAAAACTCTATTTGAAAAGGCCAACCTGTTTAATTCCTTATGAACAAAAGCTATCAAAATCATTCATTAAAGAGTCACAATGGTTGTCATTAGATGTGTCTATTAAAAAAGAGTGTGTCTTAAATGTCAAAAGGTCTTCTTTTTACTTATAAATTCAAATCCAATCAATTCCTTCTTTTCATAATTAGCTTAGAACTCCATTGAAACTGGTCCTTCTTGTCCCTTTCTCAAAAATTCCTTTGTCTCAACCTAAAAAGGTCTGAAATTCCCTCGTATTTAAGTCCCATGAAAGATCTGTCTTCAGATCATTCTCAGGAACCTCTGACTTTTAACATGAAAAAATTAAAGAACAGTAAAAAGGGGAAAAATGATTAGCACGAGTGTAGTACAAGGTACTAGATCCTATTCCTCTAGAGGATTTGAACACAAACTACTAATAGATTCCATGAAGAAAAGTAAGACGGCTACCACCAAAAGAAGAAAACTCAAAAAGGATGTCATAGTAAATGAGGAAAATATTGAAGTAGTGGAGGTTGGAGAAGACGAGGATCCTGATACTGACATTGATGTTGCATATAAGAAGAAAAAACCAAAAGTTCATGATGATTAAAGGACAAGGTCCTCTGACTTTAAGTTGGGAAATCATGGTACAAGCAAAAAAAACACATTGTTGTGAAAAAAAGAAAGTCTACAAGGGACCTAATCCCAATAAAAGAAAAGTTGATGAAAAAGAAGAGCCAAGTGATGAGTCTAGGAGAGTAAGAAGAGAGGAAGAAAAGAAAAATATGTCCAAAGAAAGAAAAATTGAAAGGCTAAAGACACAAAAAGTGTTGTTAGGATGAATATTTGAACCCAAATCTATGAATTACCTAGAATGGTGAAATTGGTAGAATATGTCAAGCATCAAGGTTGGTTGAATTTATTCAAGGAAGCAACACTAATAGTATCTGAAAATAAAGTAAGAGAATTCTATTATTCAATAGATTTCTCAAAAGATGGTTGAGTTTATCTGCACTGGTGCAAGGAAAAAAAATACGGCTGGATGAAGAAACCTTGGGAGAAATTCTGGATGTGCCTATTATAGGGGTGGAAACAGTTGTAAAGAAACAGCCCACAACTGAATTCATGATTGAAGCTTCAAGAGTGGGTGGGACCTCAATCACTGTAGTAAAGAAGAAGTTTCTAAAGAGTGAGTTTCAGTTGGTTTTTGAGTTTATTAATAAGGTCCTACTTCCAAGATCAGAGAAAAGAATAATTGCTTTTGGCATTGACCTATTTTTAATCAAATGCTTAAGTAAGTTTGAGTTATTGAGTCTGCCTGCTCTATTGATAGAGCATATGCAGAAGGTAGTCCAAGAAAAGAAAGGAAGGCATGGGATGCCATATGGTTATTTGATGAACAAAGTCCTTATCATTTTGGGGTTATTGGGACTAAAAGAACACTAGGAACAGTTAAACAATTGATCAGTTTAGCCATACTAGAGGAAAATTAGTGTATTGAAGGGAAAATAGTGATTGTATCCCAAGTGTCAGAACTACTGAATGCTCAAGAAAGCTTAGCCAAAGAAACAGAAGAGTTGAGGATTATAATAACAGTAAAAGACACTGAAATAGTGAATCAAAAACTACAAATTCAAAAGTTATCCTTAGAGGGACCACGTGCCACAAAATAACTTACAGCAGAGAATGCAAATCTTAAAGAAAAAATTATAGAATTGTTTAGTGAAGTACAAAGGCTGAATACAGGAGTAAAAACTTTCACCAAATAATTTTTGGATTCTTATGTTGTTCCAGCTGAAAGATTGGACATGGTGCTCAAGTCATTGTCTCCCAAGACCCCTTCCATCTAAGTCATAGTATGTCAGTTTCCTGTGTTTATTTCTGGTCCTTGTTTCCATTATGGCCTTTACAAGCAATAGTTTTATAAAAAAAAATTATATTGTATTGGTACTTATCTTGATTAGCTATGAATGAATCTTTATTTGTGATCTTCATTTGTTTCCATTACCTTAAGTTGTTCTTCATGTAAGTGTTGCCCTAGTGGCCATGAGTTAATTAGCTTACACCTATCTTTACTTATGTTTTACTGTCTATCCTTTTTAATGATGCCAAAAAGGGGAATATTAACTTCATATGTAAGGACCAAATGTGTGTGCTAAATTGCAGAAGTATGGAATCATGATGACAGGGGAAAGTTATGTAGTGCCAGGAAAAGAAATGCAAATGTATAAATTAAAGGTGCATGATCATAGAGGGAAGTTTTTGCTGCCAAATGACAATAAGGGACCAGGTCCCTGTGTTGCATGATAAATGTAATGAATGTGCATTAATGCTCAATTTGTATGGTTTGATTTTTAATTATCAAAAAGGTGAAAATTTTCTATATGTAGTTTTGATTATGAGTAGCTAAACTACGAGGGACTAGGTCCCTGGATGTGCAAGGTACAGCACAGCTGGCACGCACCTTCTGTATAATTTTTCCATCTTGTGTAACAAATTTACTAGTGTTATTTTGTACTGACTTAGAGAACTAGTCCAATGACCTTTCAAGCCCTAATCATCACCCAATTATAAAAGGAGAGAAATTCCTTTTCAATAATCAGGTCTTTGCAAATTCTAAACAAAGAAAAGAGAGGAAGCAAAACCCCATTTCATTACTCTCAAGCTCTTAGCCTTATGAGTGCTTAAATTGTAATTATTCTTGAGTGAGTGCTGAACTGTAACCGAACTACTCATGCTATAAGAGTAGTGTTTTCTTTTAGAGATTTTCTTAGGTAGAATTATCTAAGCATTGTTGCTTATTAGAGTTAATCAGTAGAGAGAGTCCTTAGTAAAGTTACCAAGATGAGCTTGTAGTGGATTTTCTATAAGTGAAAGGAGCCTAGAGGTAAGCTAAAATCTAGATTGTAATTTAAAAGTTGATTATAGTAGATTTATTTTATTCTTGTAAAGGTAGGCCGTGGTGTTTCCCATGTTGGGTTTATACGTTAAAAACCTGTGTTTTTACCTTTCCTGCATTGCCTTTAATTTTTAGTATCTCATAGTTGATCTACTGGTCTATCACCTGAGATTGACACTGAGGGACCTGGTCCCTCACTTGTGGTGCATCCCCTAATGGTTTCAACCATATGTGACAGTGTGGGGTCTTATGTGATGTTATGGCTTGATATTTATGTAATTGGCTATTTTTTCAAGGTGGAAATTGTCTAAATTAGGAATCATATGGTATCAAATAGCATATTATGGTATATCTTACTCCATTGGTATTAGATTATATTAGATCATGGATGGTTGGCTTATTGAGTGGATTTTTGGATACATGCTTGGTATATTGATTGAATTTGGAAATTCTCATTCTGGTTGGTTGTGAGTATTATATCTTTATGTCATATAGATTCATGAAACATTGGTACCACTATGGAAATATTATTTTTTCTGACAAAAAATATGACATCTAAAATATCCTTTGTTGATGTACGTGCTAGAGTGGAGTTATGGATATTGGATTGGTATTGGACATAGATTTTGTATGGGTTAACAAACCCCCCATGGGTCCTACCTCGAGATCACAACTCGATAAGTGTATACGTAGGTTGTGTGACAACCTCGTGCATTACATCATCATCATCATACTCATTGCATTTCAAATGTTGTGCCCATTCTCTATTTTATTTTCATTCTTGATTTGAGATCTATCTATTTATGCTTCTTTTTGGTTCTTATACTTGGTATATGTGTATATTTTAGAATTTTTAGTAGAGACAATGTGCGCTACCATTTTGTACATTTTCTGATTGCAACTGACGTGCCTATAGTGTATATTTAATATGCTTTATTTTCTACTTTGGTCAGTCGTCCTATTTATACCTACTGAGTACAAGTGAACTGTACTCAAGTATAATGTATCCTTAAGGTGCTGATTCAGGTACGAGTACATCATATGGTAGCTAATTCGGGTGATGTTTGGAGTATTTTTTCGGTAGCAATCAGTCTATACTTCCAAAGTTGATCTACTACCTCCTCTTGTTTAGTTCATATCTTGTTTCGTATTCGGAGATAGATTATGTTCCATTGAACTATCAGTTGTATATTTTGACTTTGAGATATATCTAGTTGGTTCTTACACAGTGACACTAGATTTTGGAAGATTTATGATATCTTTGTTATGTTTTTTTCTTCTATTATTGTATATGTGTGGTTCGTCTTTGCTCTAGAAGCCTTACCTTAGAATTTGGTGTTGTTGTTCCCTTTTTATATCATTTTGGGTGATAGGGTTACTTATCAAGGCTTGCCGCGATAGGTGCCATCATGACCCTTAGTTTTTGGGTCATGACATCTTCTTCTTTTTTCTTATTCTTCAGTAGGGTACTCCATTTCCTCACTATAATCATCAAGTTTCTTTTCTTACTCAACAACCTCATCAGGTTACTCTCCTTACTCGACAATTTTATCAGTTGTACTTTATACATTGGTGGGATGGTTATAAGTAGAAGGAATGATAATAAGGTTAGGGACTATACTATTTTATTTCTTGACCTTCTCTGACGGATTATAAGCAATTTTGATTTACTTTATTTGAAGACTATATCGCTGCTTATTATTACCTTTTTCTTTACAAGATCTACAGTTTGTACCTGAACTCTTGATCTTCATATCCAATAAATATGAAAGAAATTATTTTATCATCTATATCTGTTCTTTACTCCTTCGGTGCATATGCGAAGGCTCTACAAAATGTGGTACATCACTTCCTTGTTAGTCCAAACTCTCTTTGGGATGTCAAACTCCAATAGAACTGATGAACTATGATCAATCAAGTAACAAGCTATTTGAAATGCTTCACCCCAAAATGACTTTGGTAGTTTACCCATATTTATCATGTTTCTCAACTTCTAAATGATGATATATTTCATCCTCTCAGCTACACCATAATGTTGTGGGGTTTTAGGAACTGTCTTCTCATATATAATCCAATGATTTGTATAGTATTTTTCAAATGCACTTGAAGTGTACTCACCTCCATTATTAGTATAGAGACACTTTAGTTTTTGACCCATCTCCCTTTTCATCAAGGCATGAAACTTCTAAAATACTTGAAACACTTGATCTTTGATTGTCAAGATATAAATCCACAATTTTCTTGAAGTATCATCAATACAAGTAACAAAATATTTTTTACCACCTATCGTTTCCATATCTATTAGACCAAAAATACAAAAATATACCAAATAAAGTATATTCAGTTACCTTCCAAGCATTGTCTGAAATGAAATTCTATGTTGCCTACCAGATAAATAATAGTTATATGGTTTTACTCTTGTACCTTTGACAAAAAATATTAGTGATTTATTGGAAAGAATCTACAGTCCTTTCTCGCTCATATGACCCATTAGTCTATGCTAGAAATTTATAGAAATCTCTTCTTGAGTCATGTTCAATTCACCTCAATATATTTCTACATTTGTTCTATATAACATGTCACGTTCAACTTCCTTTGCACTTACTAATGCTCTCTTAGTGAGTCTCCATTTTTTATTGGCAAAGTAGTTCTTATATTCATCTCAATTTCAAAGCAATTTTCAAGATTAAGTTTTTTTGGAAATTAGGTATACAGTGATGTGTTTTAGAACCAATGTACATCCATTATTAGTCTTGATATAAATGTCTCTAATCCCTATAACTTTTGAGTGTGTTACCATTTTCATGGTGTCAAAATCACTTTTTGTATACCAGCCAAAAAGACTTTTATCATTGTGGAAGCTATGTTAACCACTCATTTTGACCCGAATGCTAGCAAGTGTTGCATTCTTCTACTTGGTTTACTCATTTTGACTCTAAAGGCAAGAGTTGCATTCCTCTTCGTAGTTTATAAAGAGAACAACATTGTAGCAGTTGTGTTATCTTCATATTTCTAACCACTGCTTTTAAGATATGGATATTCTCTTTTGAGTAAATTGATGGATCGTAATTGTAGAAATTTTTAGATCTTGATTTAGATTGGGCTTGGACTTTTCATGACCTCTGAATTTGTCATAGTTTCTTGAACTCCTTTGATTAATCCCGCCTCTACTTTTTGTGATAAGAGCCTGTCCATGATTTTTAAACTACTTTCTCATCTTCTTATTAAGTAGAAGAGTTGATGTACTATCTTTCATCTGAAGTCTTTACCATGGAAGAACGTTGATGCCAAATTATCATAAGAAGATGGCAATAAGTTCAAAAGCACAATGACTTTATCTTCCTCTTCGATCACCACCTTAAAGTTAACCAATTGTGTGATTAGTTCATTAAGCACATTTAAATGTAACAAAAAATTTATATTATCACTCATGTGTAGCGCGTACAACTGTTTTTGGGGTATAATTTATTTGTCAGCTTTTTAGACATGTATAGATTATCTAGCTTTATTCAAATGCCACATGTGTTGTCTTTATTGACCACATCATCTCTTAAGTACAACCTCATTGCATTGGGTTTCTTCATTTCTTTCCAATCTTCAATTTACATGGATTTAGACTCTTTAGATTAGCGGCCTAGTGTTTTGTGCAACCCTTGTTGGATGAACACATTCCTCATTCTTCTCTTCCAAGTTGAGAAGGATTTTACTACCTCATACTTTACTTCGGACATTTTATACCGAGTACAGTACTACCTACCACAATATATATATATATATATATATATATATATATATATATATATTAAAATAGATAGAATTTGTGCTCCGATATCAGTTATTAGGAATAAATCTCTCATAAAAATATATTTGCGATAATAAAAATAATAAAAGTGGTACATAATAATACCGTTAATCTACAAGGAAAAAAAATGATAACAGCACCAAGATTTTCACATGAAAATCTTTCTGAATAAAGAGAAAATCACAAGATGAGATGAATAATTGATATCACTATAACAAAAATTTTTGCGCTTATAGGTCTGAATAAAATATTTCAAAAATCATTACAAAGGATTCTTTTCATTTCACTATAATGTTGTGAATAAAATATTTCAAAAATCATTACACATTCAAAGGAATAACCTTCCTTTGATTCTTTTCATTTCACTATAATGTTGTTTACACCGTCTATTTTTTTCATAGACTATTTCTTCAATCCTTTTTATGATGCCTCATTTTTTCCTTTTTTGTTGGTTTGTTGAAAGTGAAGAGAAACCATTTGCATTTATCAGAGAACAAACCTTGACTTCCACAAATGCTACAATAAATATTTTAATCACCTTCACATTTACCAAATTTTGACTCCAAGAAAAATAATCTCAGTCAAGTATAATTGGCACATGAAATTTTATCATGAAAATAAACCCATAAAGTATTTAGTGCGAGCTCCAATTGAACCGAACTACGATTATAAAAAATAAAATAAGAAAAGATCGCTTCTCTCTCATCATGATAATAACCTTTCATAAAGGATGGATATATTAATCTTCATTATGTTCCTAAGATATCTTGCTTGTGCATTGACATTATGCATTCTCTACACTTCCCACTTTTTGATGGTGGTGTGATGAAGAAGGGGTCAATTCATGCACTTGGGAAAAGTGATTTCTTTTTATTTTTTTATTTTATTTTTGTGTAATATTTAATGCTTTTCTCTCTTATTGTTAAATTATTATTTTTTTAATAAAAATTTGGAATGAACATGGGTTGGAATTTGGTGATGGGACAATATCACTAGTTTAAAACCTTGGGTTTTTCAATTCTTTCTTTCTTAATTGTTGGACCACATGCTACCTATTTGAATAACTCTCTTTGGGATATACAGACAACACAAGAAAGAATAGTGGTCAAATCCTAAAACATACAACTTTGACTTGTGACATATGGCTTAGTCAAAGTCTTTTTCTCATATTTTATTATAAAGATATAATATTTCTAACACAGAAAGAAATTTTTTGTCATGACGAAAAGATTTGGCAAATCTGGATTTTCACAATTGCTCTTTTCACCGCTTATTATTACTAATTTAGGTTTACGTGCGTACCTTACTTTATTGAATTCAAATATTATATTAAATAAGATATTTATTTAAATAATAAAGATAAATATAATAATTAAATTTAACATTTTTTGGAGAATTTATTTAATTAAACTTAACCTTTACCAAAATAATTTCTCAAAGTCGATCGACATTCATCTACCATGATGATAGAGACATTAAAACAATATAATTAAATCCAACCTTTACATAGAAATTTTCTCAAAGTCGTTCCACACTCATCTACCACCTATAAACTATAACTAAATAATACGACAATAGAAATATCAAAATAATATAACTAAACTTTACCTTTACACAAAAAAAAATTCAAAATAGAGATATAAAAATAATACAATTAAACCTAACATTTACCCAAAATAATTCTCTAAGTCGACCGACATTCATCTAATACCTGTAAACTCATCTATGACCTATAAACTATGATAAAATAATACAATAGTGATCACAAAGCTTCAGTTTTGATGAAAATAATTCTTGTCTGAGCGAAAATTTTGACACTAAAGAATGACTTGAATGAAAACAAAGATGATATATATACACACACCTTGAATTCTATAGTTCTTGTCTGAGCGAAAATTTTGACACTAAAGAATGACTTGAATGAAAATAAAGAAGATATATATATACACACAGGTTGAATTCTATTATGTTGACAACAATAGTGAAGAACTTGAGGGTTAAAAAATTAAGCATCCACCAATCTAGACATACAACCGAATCAAGTTAGATGGGCATCAATCATATTGTCCCAATAAGTAAAACAGTTTCTTCTCTAGTTTAACGTGTATTTCAATATTTATAGAAGTATTTCCTTAATAGAATCCATTTTTCTATCCTATTTTAGGAGTATTTTTCTAATTGATCACTGCAAAGAAAAATATTAATTGATTCTCCTTCTATATATTTTAGTAGTCCCATATATTTTAGAAATATACTTAATATATTAAAAATAATTAAATAATAAATTGAATAGTGAAAAAATAGTTTTGTCAAAAGAAGAGTTTTTTAACTAAGACAAAAAGTTCAAATCACTTTTTTAAGAGTCTTCACACTTTTAATATATTATAGATATAGATTATTATTATTATTATTATTATTATTATTTGACTCCATCAAAGCAACTATTATTAAATATAAAAAACAAAGAGATATGTCACCATTATAGGAAAAGGACAAGATTAGTCCCTTCAAAAGTATGACTCCTTTCTTCATTTGAAGTCTTCGGGCAATACTTTTTGAGGGACTAATCTTGTCCTTTTTCTGTAATGATGTCATATCTCTCTGTACTTTATGTTATTATTATTATTACTATTGTTATTGTTGTTGTTATTGTTATTGTTATTATTATTCTTATGTTAAAGCGTTTTGCCTTTTGCTTTCCTTTTTCTTACATAAAATATCGCATTTGATGAAGTATTGCTATGTCTGTGTGTATAAATATTATTTTTAAATAACAATAGCTTCAGATCCAAAATATATTAAAATGTTTATTTTTAAAAATGTAATAATTTGTCGACACATCATTTGAGACAAATTCTTTGTATATCATGAGGGACAATTTAACGGAATGACCTAAAAATTTCTTTCATTTGTTTGCTTGCTTTCTAGGGAATAATTGTGTACTAGGATAATCTTACTCTAATCATCATGGAATATTTTTTCACATTTGGACAAAATATAACAAGCACTTGAATTTTTCCCTCAATATTGGCCAAAGAGAAAAAGTAGGTAACTTTCCTTGTCGATTTACCTATTTATTCTCTTGTAATTTCTTTCTCATGCCATACACTCATTACCAATTTATGTTGTATCCTAATCAACAAATAACAACAAAAGATTATGATAGAATAACAACAAAAGATTATGATAGAATGATTAGTACGACTTTTTTTTTAATTAAAAATTTGAAGAATCAAATTAGTTGTGATAGAGAGTATTGTATTTCTAAATTGAACTTTGTGATGTGAATTCAATTAGGTGGATCGGACCAGAAAAAAATATAGGACATGAAATAAATAATGATTATTTAAAAAGTCAAACACAATATTTTCTTTTTTAAAAAATAGTTCGGTGCACGAATTATTTCATATTTATGAAATACCGAAGAAGAATCTGCATGGCCTCAAGGGGTGTGATGTAAGACAGTCTATCTAGATTCAAGTATTTGTGGCTATGATCATGTCTTAAACTTGTAATAATAAATTATACAAATACAAAAATAACTTTTATCGTTATTTCTATTTTAAAGAAAGCACAAATAAAATATATTTTACTAATAAAATATGGGGGACAGTGGCTGAAACCTAAGGTTTAGGCAAAGAACGCACTCTCTTCCAGGTGCCGTGCCTACCAAATGTATAACACGAGACAGATTCCATTTGTTCCTTGGTAAAGCCTATGCCCTCTCTGAATGTCCATAAGATACAATACTACCTTCCCTTATTTTATTGGTATATTCTCAAAAATATACAATAAATTAATTAATTTATAATAAATATAATTATATTTTTACTCACATGCCTCGCACGTGTAACGCTCAATTTCAAGTTAAATAATTTTCTCTATTGCGAAGCTTTTAAATAAAGTGTAACGTTCAAATCACTTTTCAAAAATTTTTCACACTTTAATATAATAATATGAACATAAACATATACACTTTACCATATAGTACCTCATTCCCTTATTGCCACATGCTAAGATGCTAAGAAAGACACATTAATTTGAACCATATTTGTGTTATAATTTTTTTAATATTTAAAATCTTTCTTTATTTTTAAAGTCAAATATTTACAAAATCATTTCTTATCACGTATTTAAAACTTTTGGAAATCTAATACTTCTTAAATTTTTGTTATTATAATAGTTTTATATTTATTTATGGATTTTTCAAATCTTCATAAAATCAAATTTAGTTGATTTGGAATTCTTAAATGAATGAAAAAAATATCAGTTGTCATTACTTTTGATGATTTCTAATAAGAAATGATTTTACCATAAATATACTTAATCAATTTTCAACCATTAAATTAGGAAAGAATATTGAAATTCTAATGACTTCTAATAAGGGAAGGTTTTACCATAAATAATATTTAATTAATTTTTAACTATTAAATATTAGGAAAAAATAGTGAAAAGAAGATTTTGTCTAAAGCAAGACTCTTAATGAAGGGCAAAAAGTTCAAACAACATTTCTAAGGCGCTTCACACTTTTAATATTATTAGTCGTATCTTACGCGCCTCGCGCGTGTACCTCGCTCAAGAAATTCAGTCAACAAAATCACTTTGATATTATAAAATTAAAATATGCTTAAATTAAGAAATAAATTTATTTATTTATTTATTACGAAAAACACTTAAATATAAAACTAATATAATCAATACAAATCATATAAAAGACATAAGAGAGTATCACGTTAATTAACAATAAATGTATATGAAAAATAAATTCATGTGTATGCTTATATATTAAGTACGCATTTTAAAAAATTGGTGTGAATTATTAACCTTATTTATGGTAAATTTGCAACTCTAAATTATTGGGTTTAGTATTAAACCAAATTAACTTGTATTAAAATATAGTCATTTGTATAGAATTCCTATGTAAATATATTTATTTTGTAAAATAGCAAGTTTTAGACTAAACTTGTAGTTATTTTGATTTGTAAAAATTATTTTCTATATAAGGTATACCTAATCAACAAGAACTTTAATTAATTTTAAATTCTTTAATATTTCATATAATAAGTAATAATAATTATTTAAGAGAAAAAGGTGAAAATAATTTTCTTTATTTCAAAATCTTAGTGAATGACAAAAATCTTGAATCACTTTTCTAAGAGTGGTGTACATGATCAAAAAGTTCAGCATATACATGATAGTTTATTATTGCAAACTTCAAGAATATACAAAAATTTTAGAAAACTCACTTCAAATCACAAACAAATCCATCTCTTTGATCATAAATACTAATAAGATTGTAATCATCAATAATATATTAAAAAATTCAAAACTTACCTCAAATCACAAATAATTTATGTCTTCAATCCGTAAGATAAATCAAAATTTTACTAAAAACACTTCTTAATTAACAATTATCTACCAAAATACATGATAGGTTATTTGTTGTAAATTTCAAGAATATACTAAAATTTTAGAAAATTTACCTCAAATCACAAAAAAAATTATCTCTTCAATCAAACAAAATAAATAATAAACTAAACCAAAAATAAATCATCACATGCTATAAAACAATATGAATATAGCTTAAAGAACTCACTTGATTAGGAACAATCAATTGTATGGAGAACAAAAAAAATATTAATAAAGTTTTAAAACTTATCTAATATAAACACTAATATAATAAGTTTTCTACTTATTCCTATTTTTTTTTCTTTTAAACGTAAGTTAATTAGGTCTCTTCTTTTATATGAATATAAAAATATTAGTAAAGATTCTACTTCAGAGTTATTACTCATGTAAAGGGAAAAAAAAGTAAATTTCTATTTCTAAAATTAATGCTAATCTTTATAGCGAGCATCTCCTACTCAGTGCAAATCTAAATTAGTTATAATTTAATATAATGAGAAACAAGAAAAATGACCGACATTATTATTTTAGGGCATTACTCTTTTTTAGAAGTTAGTTTCATAAGATTTAGTGCCATTATTCAACATGTTAACTGCATCTGTTTGGAGAAGTACTCTTTCATTTGTTGTTGGAATTCTTGTCTATTACTCTGTTGCTATGAAACAAAAAAGAATAAAATCTCCACCCTTCGGTTTGGAAAAATTTTGAGTGATATAGTTATAATAAGTTACAATTTTTATTTAAGGTAAAGTTATGATTAATTAAAATTATCTCTTCTCATATATTTTAGGACTTTTAATTTTAAAAAAATCTTACCATATATTTTAAACTATTGATCCCATATATTTTAGGAGATAATATTATAAATATAATTAAATAGTAATTTTTAAAAATAGTGAAAAGATGATTTTATCTAAAGAAGAAACTTTTAACGAAGGGCAAAAAGTTCGAATCATTTTTTTTTAAAGGTCTTTACACTTATAATATTATGTATATATATATATATGCTTTTTACTTTTAGCAACTCATAAATTCTTTCTTTGTGTCTCACAAGAATATCATAATCAATTTCGAATACTGTAATTATGTTCGGATGCTGATTTTAAAAAAATAAATAGAACAATGTTACATTAAATTCAAGAACCCTAAAATTAATGACAGTCCAAATAAATTCTAAACCTAAAAGGAATTAATTAATTGGAGTACCTTAAGTAATTATTCTAATTGACAGCTTTCCGTCCATATCTTCTTCAGCCATAGTCATCATCAAGTATATCAACCCGACTTCTTGTTTGAAAAATAATTCGGGGCTTCTTAGCTTTCTTATGATCTTCCTTCTTCTTAACCACTAATGATGATAAATACTTATGTATGGTTTTATGATGTATTCACTCTCATCTAATCATGACAATTTGAATGGACGATGTCTTTAATCCTTCAATCATAGAGTTGTAGCAACATACTTGTGAAACCACGAAGAAGCATCGTATGACGATTCTCCATTTAGTAGCTAGCTAGGATCCAAATAACACTTATAACTAATTCATACTATACTATATGGCATAGGAAAAATAAATACAAATGAATTTTAGGTGTTAAAATAAAGGAAGTAACCTGCCAGGGTCGGAATATGGCTTCTCTGATAATTAGCCACTCGTGATCCAACAAATGCTGCTATTGATTGAAAAGATACAAACATATACTGATTTTGAAGGACAACCAGTACGTTGTAGTATAGTATATATTTGTAGTTTTTATATTTATTGCGAAATAAACCCAAAACAGAAAACTTCGAAAAATAATATTAACACAATGTTGAGGACATACAATTACTTTGAGAGAGATATCGCATATGATAGAATTGATCTTGACGAATGAATTTTCGCTGGTAGACTTAAAAAGGAAGAAAAAAATCTTTGATAGACTTGCTAATAGACTTGAAATTGCGATTGTATTGTTGGTTACATGGGGAAGAGAAGAAGAAGATCATGTATTTATATGCCGTTAATGTCCTGGGTACATGCACTGTAATGTCCTATAGACATTAGGAATTCAACGAATAAACTCTGCTTTAATTAGATTTTCATTGTAGACTTGGACATTGATTTTTCTGATATATTAATCATTTATTTTTTTCTTACTAATAGCATATATTTTAGGAGACCTAAGTTTTTTCCGTATATTTTAGGGCTCAATATTATTAAAAGTATTATAAATATAATTAATTAATAATTTGAAAAAATAAGTGAAAAGACGATTTTATCTATTACGGAGATTTTAGTGAAGGGCAAAAAATTTAAATCACTTTTCTAAGGGTCTTCACACTTTTAATATATTATAGATATAGATTATAGATATAGATATAGATTATAGATAATCTCAAAAATATACAATAAATTAATTAATTTATAATAAATATAATTATATTTTTACTTACATAAAATATAGCCAGTTATTTTTATTGGGGTTTGGGGTGAAAATCATTTACACCCTTCAATTTTACTTTAAAAATCAAATACCCCTTAATGTTGAACAATAATTATTCTCTCTCTTTTTTACTATATAATGTCAATTTTACCCTTAGCATTTTCAATCTTCTATTTATATAATATATATAGTTATTTTTCATAATCTGGGTATTTATTATTTTTATTTAAATTCATTAACATTATTAGTAAATTCTTTTATAAATTAATTACAAAATCTAATAGTATTTTCTTACATTCAAATTTTTATGTTATATATAGTAAGTATGTATATGTGTATATAATTATGTATATAGATGCATATTTTGATTCTCTCTAATTCTTTAATGTCTATATAGATAACGAGTTTTGGTTGTCACTATGAATTATTTTTTAAATTATAACTTAAAATTCATTAACAATAATCATTTGATTTGTAACAAATATACATCGACAACAACACCATACCTAGTGAAAATTCCCTAAGTGAGGTCTGAGAAGGGTAGTGGTACGCAAGCCTTACCACTACCTCGGAGAGGTAGAGAGGTTGTTTTCGAAAGATC
>NC_061111.1:95595184-95607465 GCF_002878395.1 Capsicum annuum | reverse complement strand
TACTATATTACATCATAATTGCTCTATAATTTACTATATTATCTCTATTTAATTACTACAAGTCATTTATATATTAGAATTAATAATATTTTTTATTATATTATCCCTAATTAATTATTATAAGTCATTTATATATTAAAATTTGTCATATTTAATTAAAAAAATAGATATTTATAACGTTTGTTTCAGCTGTTTTAAACGTGATTTTACTACATTATCCCTAATTAATTATTACAAGTGATTTATGTATTAAAAAATCAATAATACTTAATTCAAAAAATTAGATTACTATATTAACCCCTATCATTTACTATATTACCCCTAATTGTTCCGTAGTTTACTATATTATCCCTAATTAATTATTATAAGTTATTTATATATTAGAATTAAAAATATATTTTTATTATATTATCCCTAATTAATTATTATAAGTCAACCACCTCTTCATTTACTATATTACACCCTAATTACTACGTGATTTAGTATATTATCCATAATTAATTATTACAAGTCATTTATATATTAGAATTAATAATATTTTTTTATTATGTTACCTCTAATTAATTATTATAAGTTATTTATATATTAGAATTAATAATATTTAATTGAAAAATATATATTTATAATGTTTGTTTCAGCTGCTTTAACCGTGATTTTACTATATCATCCCTAATTAATTATTATAAGTCATTTATGTATTAAAAAATTAATAATATTTAATTAAAAATAGATTTCTATAATACCCCTGTCATTTACTATATTACCCCTAATTGCTCCGATATTATCCCTAATTAATTATTATAAGTCATTTATATATTAAAATTAATAATTTTTTTAATGATATTATCCCTAATTAATTATTATAAGTCATTTATATATTAGAATTAATAATATTTAATTAAAAAATTGATGACATGTCTGCCTATATTACCCCTAATTGCTTCGTAATTTACTATATTACCCCTAATTAATTGTTATAAGTCATTTGGTTTCGACCACTACTTCGTCATTTATATATTAGAATTAATAATATGTTATTATTATATTACCCCTAATTAATTATTATAAGTCATTCATATATTAGAATTAATAATATTTAATTAAAAAATAGATATTTATGACGTTTGTTTTAGCCGTTTTAACCGTGATTTTACTATATCATCCCTATAATTATTATAAGTCATTTATTTATTAAAAAATTTATAATATTTAATTAAAAAATAGATGACATGTCTGTCTATATTACTCCTAATTGCTCCATGATTTACTATATTATCCTTAATTATTTATTATTAGTTATTGATATATTAGAATTAATAATATTTTTTACTATATTACCCTTAATTAATTATTATAAGTCATTTATGTATTAGAATTAATAATATTTAATTTTAAAAATAGATATTTATGACGTTTGTTTCAGCTGCTTTAATCGTAATTTTACTATATCATTCCTAATTATTTATAATAAGTTATTTATTTATTAAAAAATTAATAATATTTAATTAAAAATAGATGACATGTCTGCTTATATTACTTCTAATTGGTTCATGATTTACTATATTATCCTTAATTAATTATTATAAGTCATTTATATATTAGAATTAATAATATATTTTTTACTATATTATCCCTAAATAATTAATACAAGTCATTTATATATTAAAATTAATAATATTTAATTAAATCAATATATATTTATGTTTATATCTCATCAATATCAAATTTTAGTGCTAAAAAATACTTATAATGTTAGACCCATGCTGATAGGAGCTATACACCTCTAGTGTGTGTATATATATATATATATATATGTTTTACATATTCAATTATTTTCTTATTTTTTATCTGTCCAAATGTTGGTCAAAATCTTCAACCAGTGCAATGAATGATGCATCAGAAAGGCAGAAGCACGCGCTTTCCCTTTCTCAAGAAACAACGAGTAGTCACCACCGTCATCCACCCAAATCAATGTCAAAAATATAACTCTCTTTCCTCTTTCTCCTGCTCTCTTCTCCTCCTCCCTCTCCTCCACCACCCCCAAAGCCTAAACCCTAGCAGACAACTTTCAACCACCCTCTGCGCGGCCCATTTCCCCCATCCCGAAAATCCGACGATTCCACTGTGACAGAAAAATCAGACACTATTTGGCGCAAAAAAATTCAAAATCCCCATCAATAGCCTGAAAAGCTGAGATTGGAATAGGTTTCAGATTTGATTGTGAAAAATTCTTTCTATTTTCTTCTTCCCATTTTTTATTCTAAGGTTTCAAATCCGGACTTTCAAGTCCGGATTTGTACCTATAAATATGGATTTTTCGATCATCTCAAGAAGAAGCTTGAAATTCGGGAAAAAGAGGCAAAAGGTTTCGAGAGAAAAGTAAGGGAAAAACGAGTGGAAAGTAAGAGAAGAGCAAGAAAAAGACTGAAAATTGTAAAAAGTAGTCCTGGAGATCTGGGTATCAAAAAAAAAAAGGTGGAAAATGAAAGAATAAGAGCAAACACAAGCCTGAGGGTCGGAGATTGGAGAAAAATAAGTTAGAGAAAGTCGAAAAAAAAGAAGAGAGGAAGAGTCGCTGTTTCTTTCTGACTGGGTTTAAATTTGGTGTCCTCGGGAGTGAGTTCGTCGCTGGAAATTCCTTAATGTTGAGGCTTAGTTTGCTGCCCGAAAAAAGGTGTGAATCTCCTACCTTACTCTTTTGTTTATCTCATTCTCACTCGTCTATTTCAGCTTTATAAATACATAGACTATTTTTGTGGTATCGTCGATGCACTCTGAGTTTCTGTAAATCGACCATTTGGACGTTTTTGGGAAACAAACACGTATTTTGTTTAAGTTAGTAAAACTGTGAATGGAAATCTTAGTTATAGTATTGTTGGTCGTCATCTTTAAATTGCGTTTGTGAATATGGTTGTTTTGCGAAAACATGGATATGTGGGTTTTTCTGAAGTTCATATTGTTGTTGTCATTTTCCTGAGAGATTGCGGTATATATAAATCTTGATTTTTTTAAAAGGGTCAAAAATATGCGTGAATGTGTGTCGATCCTGTTTAGGACTGTTGTTCTCCATTCTTGATTTCGGGTTTTGAATGTAAACTATTATTCCCTCCCATAATTTTTTAAATAGCAACTTTTCAGCCTTAATTATAACTTTTACGGCAACAGTTTCATAATTACAAAAAATAGCAAATTATATTTAAGTAAAATATTATTATATAAATACATATACAAATATATATGTATTACTCATAAATACATAGACACAACTGAAAAATACATAAAAATTTGCTACTTTTGCTATAAGTTGTAATTTTAAAAAAGTGTTGCTATTTATTGGAGGCTAGTTTCTGTAATTTTTCGTAAATTTTTCTCTCCTTTGTTTGGCCTGATTTTGATAAATATGCGATTTATTTTGGTTGCAAGTTTATGTCGGCATATCCGTTTGTTCCCTGCTAATTAAATTTAAGATATTATTCTGGTTTAATTTTCATCCGTTTAATACACGTTTGTTTGAAGGAATGTGCAAAACTTTGTTTCTCTGCTTTTGCTTTGTTTCAAACAATATAGGGTTGTTATGAATATCCAAAGTTATTGTTTTCCTTCATTTATAAACGGTGAGGTTCATTTAGTCTCCATTCAAGATTGGAGGGTCTATCAAGGTTCATTTAGTCTCCATTCAAGATTGGAGGGCCTATCACCCTAAAGACACGATATATTCCTTGTTATTCAGGGTTATGTTGTTTTTAACTTAGAATGAACTCTCCTATCTATGTGAATTTTTTAAGTCGATTTAAGAATAGTTCTCTGTCATGTTCGTTTTTTTTAATTTGAAAAGATCCGACCAACCCTACAATTTCGGGATGCTAATTCATTTTGACTACCGTCTATCACGTTTGCATTTGAGTGTATAATGCAGGGTCCCTTTTTTCCCATGGTACCATCTTCTATAATCCGGTGTCTCTGTTATGTTGGTCTTGAAAATTTGAATTTTAAGTTTCCATGGATGAGGGTAAAATAGTTGGCATTTGTGATTGATTTCAGCTAGAGTGCAAGTAAATGACCTTTTGAATGTACAAAATCATTACCTTTTTGTTCCCTTTTGATCCATATTGTTGGTAGGTTTTTTTAGAACGTCGTTTGGTTGGGTTTGTTCTCAATAATGCATTGTTATTGACGTAGTAATTTAATTTACCTGTGGATTTTGTAACTAGAATTCTAATGTCGTGAGTTTTCTTGAAAATATATGGGATCGAAACTTCGCATAGCTATTAACTTAGGGATCGTTTGGTTTGAGGTATAAAAAATTCAAGGGATGAGTTATCCCGGAATAAAATAAAAGACACTTAATCTCTTGTTTGGTTGGAGGGATTAATCCAACCAGAGATAACTTATTCCACCATTTTCCCCTTAGTGATGGGACAACTTATCCCATATACATGGTGGAATAAGTTATTCCGGGTAATCTTGGGATAACTAATCTCGGTATTAGTTATCCCGGGATAACAATTTCCAACCAATCGACCCCTACAGTAGCTGATTTGCTTGAAACAGTACCTAACCTATACTTTGCCCCTTTCTGCCTCATTATGGCAACTAGCCCACTTGTATGTTCCACTTGACTAGAAGCTATTTGTGCCTTTATTATTTTAGTTTATTTTATTAAGTATATTGCTAATCTATCTTTTATTTTTTTTCATGTGGATCGGGGAGTTGGAGTTCCGCATCGGAACTCGTTTTGACCCAAGCGTCGGGTCAACCGCTGTAGGACTGTCCGCCATCAGAGTCTACGTTATTAGAAATCGGTCCCTTCCCAAAGGACTTGGCCGCATCTAGTCCTTCTCCTTCACTTTCTTCTTATTCTACTAACTTTGTATTTGTGTGAATGTTTATTCGGCATGGATTGATCAACGTTGAATTAACTTATATTTGTTTAGTTGTGTTGATCAACGTTGAATTAACTTATATTTGTTTAGTTGTGCTTAGCTTTAATCATCTGAGATTGATTCTAGGAGCTATCTCAACCTAAAATGTTTGTTTTTTAATGTAAAATATGGTCCTTAAGAGTGAAAAAAAAACTGCACCCCTTTTTTTTCACGTAAGAGTGCAGATTTTCGAGTAAAAAAAACTGTTATAAGCTTTAAAATAACGGTCATTTTTAGGATTCAAAGTGCAGTTTTTGTGCGCGCTAAATGCAGCTTCGGCGGTAGCTAAAATCGCAAGTTTGTGGTCCAAATGTTCTGCTTTCAAGAGTTTTGAAAAATGCAAAATTTAAGGGGGTAGAACTAGTTGTTTCGTAAAGTAACGAGTACACTTTTCAAATATCAAAGTGCAGTTTTTTTTTGTGTAGAAAACACCCCTTTTAGAGAATTAATCTCGACCAAGAACATAATTTTCGTCAAAATGAAAATTTTTATTTTCTATAGGGTATAATAACATAGTTCTCATGGGGAAGTTCCACATTATAAAAAAAAATAGGGTCTTCTAATTGAACATTAAATAGTTTTGTCAAAATTAAGTGTTAAAGACACTGTTTTCAGAAATAGATGTCGGGACCTCAAGCATGCTTAAAAATGATGACGATTAAAGATGAAATCTCAATGTTAATAACTTACAAATCAACATTCTATATCCCTTACCATATTTCTTATTTGTTATTAACTTCGCTTCAATCTTTCAGATTTTAAAAGTTTCCAAAAACACGGTATATATGTGTTAAGCTATCGCATACGAGGTATATCTTATTATTTTCATCACTATTATAATAATAATTATTTTTATCATTATTATCATTGTTTAGTATTATTATTATCGTAGTCCATTAACGTTATCATTATATTTATTTTTATTATTATTATTATTATTGTTGTTGTTGTTGTTAGTATTATTATTATTATTATTATTATTATTATTATTATTATTATTATTATTATGTGTATTACCACTATCATTATCATATTTCCAAATATTCCTATGTTTACGTCCGTTTTCAATAAATTCTTTCATGGTTTTAGAACATATTATTTACCTTGTAATAAATTTTATTCACATATACACCCCCGTGCATTTTAAAGACGAAAAAAGTTTTGTACTTTTATATTATAACAATTATAAGGAAGAGATTACTTCTCTCACATTAAAAAATATTCATAAATATATTTTGCAATAAATATACTACTTCCTCGTACATGGTAATGTCACATTTTTTTAAAATAAATAAATAAATAATAAAAATAATAATAAAAATTTTCTTATCACCCTTTAGCGAATAACAAAATAAAGTTTTCCTA
Organism: Capsicum annuum; assembly: GCF_002878395.1. Lineage (NCBI taxonomy): Eukaryota > Viridiplantae > Streptophyta > Magnoliopsida > Solanales > Solanaceae > Capsicum > Capsicum annuum. The sequence goes on along the minus strand of NC_061111.1, from coordinate 95,601,178 downwards.
ATCTTTTCCTAAACTAAGTTTAAGGACCATCTTTAAATAGGCTTTGAGGGGTGCTTAACACCTTTCCATTGAGTAACCAAAATCCTGGGGTGCCTAACACCTTTCCCTTGAGTAACCAAAATCCTTACTCAGAATCTCAAACGAAACGTTTTCGATAGACTAAAACAAAGTTCTACATAAAAAATGGTTTTTCCTAATTTTCCTAAAAAGTTAGGTGGCGACTCTAAAAAAATAAATTTTTAAAACCCAAGAGTCACGACGCACGTCACCATACGTGGTGTGCTGTTTCGACTGATTCGAAATAGGGTGCGACAAGTAGTAGATTAGCTTACTTCCATTGTTGATTTGTGGGAATGTCAAGTTTGAAGTAACATTCACTCAAGCTTCAATAAATCACTACAATGGAGATTATGGGTATATTTATGCTTATTTATCTTATGCGTATTTAGATCTCCCTCTTGGGATTATGTGTGAATAGGGATTAAAGTGTGTGGGGGTTGTTATTGATTACCTTTTATTTAGTAGTTCATGTTTATGGGTTTTATCATTGTTGTGCTAACTTGGTTGGGGTTTGATGGGTGAAAGCCCCAAATACCCACATGGGTATGTGCGTGAAAGCTCTATGCTCTAGAAAATCCAAAGCCATCTTTGAAAGAAGGGTTTTTGGTAAAGTTTAGGAATCCATATCATCCTCGAAAGAGGGATGTGGAGACCAAAGCAATGATAGACAATTGTGTGTGTAGTTTGCTAAATTTTCACTATCTTAGACATAAGGGTGACTGTGAGGTTGACTATACCATGGGTATCATCCTAGAAATAGAGATGCCTAGATTGAGGTTGTGGTTACCAATTGTTGAACACACCTATTAGGTATTCGAAAGAATCAATGAGTGAAAGTTTGGTGTTTTGTTGAAAGGCTCGCATCAAAATCTATAACCAAACCTACCCATATTTGACTTACTAAGTTAATGTTAATTGCTAACACCCACATATTACTCTCTTAGTAGTGCATAATCCCAAGATCCATGTATACTTGTTAAAACTCTAATTATTCGTAGCCCCAAATTTATACTAGAAAAAACCCAAAAGAAACATTAGTGTAGATACATATCTCCCCCATTTTTATCTTCTTGTAACATTGGTTTGGATTTAACTTGTATCTATTTTTTCGAAGTAATTTGATTGCCACTAACATTATTCCTCATGGATTTGACCCCGACTCCAAAGTTGGGTAGATATATTAACGATGACCACCTTGCACTTAAATTGACGTATAGATTGAGTGTTATTAAAAATTTATGACCATAAGCATCGTTGTCGCGGCTAGAGGAGTAGGCTCGAGTCATGACATTATTGTAAGTTAAATGGGACTTCTAAATATTGGACGATTTGTTGAAAACTGGTCTAGAATCTTGTGGGGTATTACAAAAGTAGTCGAGATACTTAGTAAAGACGGAAAAAAACAATTCCTTTTCTCCAAAGCAAGAATTAGGATTCATCATCTTCAGGCTTAAATTCAAAGATTGTAGCAAGGTCTTCACTTCCAGGTATGTAGGATTTCATCAATGGATTGTGTTTCACCAATTAAGTCCCTAAGTGAACTCAATCCTTCAGTTAATTCAATCTTCAGATCTTAAGGTTTTCATGAAAGCATGTGCTCCTTTATATTTCAGTTCCTTACCATGAAGATTCCATGAAATTTAGTATCTTTACATACTTGTATTTATGACCCCTCACTATATATAATAAATTTATATCTTTTGGACTGGTTTTGTTTGAAATCGCATTCTGTTCAGATTATAGATACTGTCATGTATAGTTGTATTTTTTAGAGATAGCGGGCTATGAACACCCTATGACTTAGTTTTTCATGCATTGACGGTTGAACATTTAGTCCTTCAGTTTCACATGTTTTAGGGTGCTTTCAAAGAAATTGTCTATCATTCAGTCTCAGATATCAGTACTTATGAGCTTATCATTAGAGTATTCAGTTGGGAGTAGTACTTAGCACTGAGCCAACATAGAGATGAACGCTCGCTCGTCAGTTAGGCTAAGACCTTTAGCAGAAGTCCCTAAGTTTTACACTTATAATGCCACTGTAAGTTCTAAAGGATCACTCGTCATACCAGGTTTGATACCTTAGTCCTTTAGGATAATATTTTAATGGATCTGTGTCAGCAAATATTTGCACCCTTGACAAGGTATAAAGCACCCTTCCATCCAGGTTACAGGTTGGATCCCGATTAGCTCAGATGGGGTATGTCGGTTAATAGTAGCTCCCACAGTTTAGACATAGATATTGTATGACCTTGTATCCAGTTTATTCAACATATTATTGTCCACTTATTTATATTCTTGGTTATTGCATCATTTTACATTCCTCAGTTCTATGTTTAGCTTATCCTCTCATGTTCAACATATATAGTGTAGGGCATATCTTACATGCTTAGTACATTCAAAATATTAATTGCATACTTTTTTTTGTGCTATATTGTGTTATAATATTGGTTCAGATGCTCAACATCTAGTTCGCAGTAAACAATATCCTGTATTACCTCAGCAACAGAGTTTGGTGAGTCCCTATCAATCGAGGACTAGTTTTCAGTATTTTTATTTCATTATTATTTCAGTTTCAAATAGTTAGAGTTAGTTGAGGGTTTATTCCAGCAACTCATCTTAGCAGAAACTTCCAGATAGACAAGTAGTCAACTCTCAGCTTTATGTTAATGTTAGCCGATTTTCGTTTTGATTCTAATATTGAAGCTCAGTTCTAATTACTATTACATTATTCAGACTTTAGCTTCTGCTTAGTGACTATCGGTTTGTTTAGTTTTTTTAATGTCACGACAGGTCATGGGTTAGCTTGAGGTCACTTGTGACTCTAAGCACTATGTTACGACTAGGGAATAATCTCAGATCGTGACAATTGTCAACTACCATTATTGTTGTCAACCACCAACCACTACCACCAATCTCCTCCACCCCCAACCTCTATTATAAGCCACTACAAGACCTATCACCTCCATCATTATGATATATCCATTAATGTCACCTGCACCACCACTATCAACTAGTACAACCACCACGATCAATTTCTATTACTAACTAACTCCACCATTACAATTAATATTACCGCCAACTACCACTAACATATGGTTAACCACCATACATTCTTCAGTCATCATCACTATCAACGTTGTCACCGACGATGCCACCTCCACCACTATTAACCATTTTCGCCAATACGATCAATCCTTACTACCAACCACCTGCACAATCACAACTAAGACTGCCGCTAACTACCACACATTTTTTCAATCATCACCATCAACTGCTAATATTAACTAGTTTCACCATCACAAAACCACCACCAACACTACCAATCACCATCATCAAGAGAATCACAATAACACCAACCACCTTTACCCTCACAACTATCACCACCAACATTACTAGCCACTTAACTCAACCAGTAACACCACTACCACTATTACAAACCATATCCATCATCACTAACAAACATAAATATTTTACTTTTTTAGTCAAAATATTTTTGTTATACTAAATTAAATATTTTTTTAATATATAATTAATTTTTTATTTGAATTGTATTTTTATTATATTTATAAAAAAATAAATTATGTATATTATTCAAATGTTGAAAAAACTAACCGTCTTAATCATTTGGTATTTAGATCTTGACATAATATTTTAATTATTCATGTGTGCATTTAGTTTCATACGTATTAACCTTAATGAAAACAAATGATGCATGAGCAAGACACAAATAAAAAGTATTTCTTTTCTAAAAAATGATAATATTGGAGACTATTAAGTTATGGTTCATAATTTTTACTAAAATAAAAAATAAAACAAACTTTAAAAAAATGTGAACACACACATTCAAAACGTCAGAATCCAATGAGCGGAAGCGAAGGCAGTTTCGCCGGCGGAGAACCAACAGAGAAGAAGAAGAAAGAAAAGGCGAAGGTGAGTCGAACATCTCTTATATTATGGCACGCTCATCAGAACGACAAAGCTTCCATTCGGAAACTTCTAGAAGAAGATTCTACGCTTGTTCAAGCTAGGGATTACGATAACCGAACTCTGCTCCATGTTGCCGCTCTTCATGGTTGGATCAATATTGCGAAATGCTTGATTGAGTATGGCGCTGATGTTAATGCTCAGGATCAATGGAGCAATACGGTACGTACACTCGCTTCACAATTGTGTAAAATTATGTTTTATGTTTGAATTGCAGAAATGCAGATTACATCTCTGTGCACTTCGATATTTTCTCGGATTTCATTATAACGTGAGTTTTACCACACCGGACTATCCTTTTATTGTATGTTTTAAATGATAATGAGGAATTTTGGTGTTTGACCATGAAAATTTTTCACCTTTTTCAGAGTTCTAACCCCAGAAAGCCATAAATTTTCGGAATTCAAAAAGTTATTCCAACAAAAAGCTGTTTTCACTTTAAGTGTTTGGTATGATGGAAAATGTTTTCTAGAAAATGTTTTCTAATTTTTCCTTGTTTGGTTGTAATGAAATGTTGGGAAAATATTTTTTACGACAATTCATTTTCCTCCATTTGATGGAAAATGACTTCCCTCGTGGGTCAAGGAAAGTCATTTTCTAGATAATGACAAATGAGACTTATGACCCCACCCCATCCCGTTTCCCCACCCCAACAACACTCATATTCACATGACTTAAAAAATTTACATTTCTAAAAAATTTATATTACTCGAAAATATTTTTCACTGTGCTTTACTTTAATGTTTCACTGCTTGAAATAAAAAAAATGAAGTCTAAATTTTTTCCATTTTCAATGTTCATTGAATGTATTGTTATTTTCATATTCATAGAGAAAGACTTACCTATATTATTTTTGCTAATTGCATATTTCATCTTGTCATTGATGTAACTTGTTTCACGAGGTTAAATAAGCTTGTCGTTCCATTATATTTCTATTGATTGTAGTATCTTGAGATTGTCCTAATAAAATGTTGAAAAGTGTCTCCTATATTTGTTAATTAATAGTTGCTTAAATTTAGTGATTGTAGTACTTTAGAATTCGATATTGATATTATTTGTTATGCTTAAATTATTTCTTACAAATTGTTGAGTTGTTAGAGGCACTGATATAATAGTTAACAGTTAGTAGTAGTATTTTCTAAAATTTTTTCTTTTTACTCACCAATCAAACACTAGAAAATATCTTTCTAAAAAATATTCTCTACTCACCAACTAAACACCATAAAAATATTTTCCGAAAAATATTTTTCACTTACCAACCAAACATGAGAAAATAAGTAGAAAACCAACTTATTTTCCAAGAAAACATTTTCCATGGAAAATATTTTCCATCATACCAAACACACCCTAAATTATAAAAAAATTAAAATAACTCTTATTTGTATTCATGACCAAACACGACTCTAGTTTTCAAGTTTCATTTGTTTCACTTCAAAAACAATAAATACTTTTCTCAAATTTCACAAGGGTGAAAATCATTTCCCCCTCAAGTTTATTTTAAAAATCAAATTCACCCTCTACTTGAATAATAACCATTCTCCCCCCTTTTACTTTGACAATGTCTATTTTAACCTTGGCATTAGCAATATCTTCTTATGGTATACATTATTTATTTTAGTCAAGTATTTATATATTTTTATTTAAATTTTTTAGTATAACCTTTTTAATGAACTTGTCACAAAAGCTAATATTATTTTTTATGATTTTTATTTTATTGAGATAACGCACAAGTATTTTTTGTCTTTCTCAAAAGAAGTACAAAAATATTCTGAGACTTGACGGTCAGATCAGCAAAAATAAGTTTAGGTGGTAATAGGTCTCCCTTAAAGTTTAAGTGTGTCATAACAACTTCAGATATAATTTAGGGGTTCATTGTCCCTTATCTCTTATTTTACATGCATTAAGTGTGTGCGTGTATAATATATATATATATATATATATATATATATA
>NC_061111.1:95485831-95595084 GCF_002878395.1 Capsicum annuum | reverse complement strand
ATATATATATATATATATGAGTTTCGATGTACTCCCTAGGTTCGTTTTTACTTGTCACTTTTTATTTTTTCAGGTCAACCTGCATAAATTTTGACAAATATTTTAAGATATATTTTTTCATTTTATTAATATGAAGAAGGATTACAACTTATAGCATTTTTCATATATTTTTTGATCATCTAAATTTTAAATTTAAATATTAAAGTATACATCTTAAAATGTTGGTCAAATTTCATGCAAGTTGACCTCAAAAAGTGAAATAGTGACAAGTAAAAGTGAACAGGGGAAGTATATATTTATAATACAAGCAAACTTTTAAATTAATTTAGTACAAAATATATCTCCATTTTTGTTATATGTTATATATTACATGCATTGAAATATGTTTATAAAGTTATTTTTATTTGTTATTTTCATTAGTATAAATAGATATTATTATTTGAATTATTATTAATAAATAAATTTACATATCATGATCATTTATTTCAGTTAGAACATCACTAACTTATATATTTAATATATGTTTCTCACGTTTTTTGTCTAGAAAATAATTTTCTTTTTATTTACAAAAATTTGCTATATATATTAAAAATAAAAAATATAATAATTTTAAAGAGGTAAAGAAAAATAAAGATTAATAATATAAGGGTAAAATAGGCATTTAAAAAAGACAAGTAAAAAAAAGAAAGAAAATATTTATTATTTAAAGTTGAAGGAAATTTAATTTTTAAAGCAAAATTGAGGAGCGTAAATGAATTGAATGAGGATAGTGTGGTTACAGCTTTTTCAAAAATAAGAATCTTTTGGAAATGTGGATCAAGCTGGAATAAAGACCAAATTTGTATTCAGTAGAGACAAAAAAAAATAATTTAAAACTTAATGGGCTTAAGATTCTGAATCCTTTGTAGATAATAAACTTTATGAAGACTTCTTTACAAAATGAATAGAAGACTATAACCCACTAAAATTTATTTTTGAGTTAAATATTTTTCATAGTTTCCAGGTAAGAGAGAGAGTATGTTTGAGAGGCAATAATCAACTACCAAATTAAAAAGTACAAAAGAATAAGAATACCTAACATAATTTATCTTGTTGTCAAACACCTTTTCTCCTAAATCTACAGACCAATAGATGCTACTTCATCTTTCTTCTTTTCTTATTATTTACTTTGTAGCTGTATCGTGTCTATTGATGAGCCTAACCGAGATAGCTCAAACTGCACTCTTAATTACATATCTTTTCTACGACTTTTACGGCCTTGCTCTCCTCTGCATTTTGTATTTCTTGGTGTTCAAAGTTCGGTTGTTCGATTGGATTGCTGGAGTGACTTATCTTTTCATCTTTATTTGTAAAATTTATTTTAAGGGCAAAAAAGGTTTAAAACTCTTTAGCAAAATTCACATACATTGATACCATTGTCTTGATTGTTATTGTTAGTTGCTGGAACTTTTGGCTCTTCTATTTGTCAAATTGTGAACAACTTCGTAAGCAATGTTGACTATTCCATTAAATCACAAATGCTTAATACATATTTGCAATTAATGGCTGCTATATCAGATTTTGCATCCTGGGCTTCCTTCCTATCAACGGGATATTCCAAACTTAATGAAATTATTAAAATTTTTAATAGATATCATTTCAACAAAATATGGGCCTACGCCCATTGTTTTATTTTTATCAAAAGATGAAGGATAAATAGGCAATCCTTTTTTTTGATGAGGATAAATAAGCAATCTTTATGATTGCCTGTAACAAACCCGCAGGACCACTCGAGTACACTGAGGCGCAGCAATAGGGACAAACAGTCCCCAAAATACCTGGTTGAGAATGTGGTCCCAAAGGCCAACAGAGGACCACTGTCAAATACTACTGCACATATTGCACCAGCCTGCCAAAAAACATCCAAATGAATATCCTGCTATATAAACATCACAAGAGCTTTAGAGGGGGCATGGAAGAACTTGCATCTTATTTTCTTAGCTAAACTTTTAGCAATCTGGAATCTCTCTTTTCTATTTTCTCTTTTTTATCTATCTTTTGCCTTGTTTTCCCTTAGTTGAGAATTGCTACGTTGTAATTTCTCCCAGTGAATACAATTTTGAATCATTCCATTTGGTGCTTTCATTGAACCTCCTCTACCAATGGGTGATGGTGCTCCTAACACACGTTTGTGTACAATGGACGAAGCCTTCAAGAAGCTGCAAGAAACTGTTGTTTCTCACAGTAAAACTTTTGATTCCATTAACTCCACACTTCAAGAAATTATCTCCCAAATTTCCACCCTCCAGACCCAGAATCAGCACACCCAGCTCTCTACAAAAAGCCCAACAACCTCTAACCCTAGTTCTTCTTCCATACCACCACCACAAAATTTCTTCTATCAACATCTTTCTCCCCCAGCTCCACAGTTGAATCCACCACACCAGCCACAAGCCCTAACCCTTGTGGCCCTTTTTGGAGAGATAAACCAGCACCCATAGATTTAGCCCGTTTTGATGGCCGGTTTGCTGAAAGTCGGATTTTCCAAGCCAACCAATACTTTGATGCTTATAATGTCCATGATGAACATCGTTTGAACCTTGTCTCCTTCTATCTTGAGGGCATGGCTAGAGACTGGTATCAATGGATGTATAAGAACTATCAACTGATTGGCTGGGAACATTTCACCAAAGCTTTGGTAACTCGTTTTGGTTCAAAATCCATGAAGCACCGGAGGGGCTTTTGGGGAAATTGCAGATGACTTCGACTGTTGCTGAGTATCTTTCTTGATTTGAGCAGTTTGCTAATCGCACTACTGATGCTTCTCCAGAGATGTTGCAGCATCTTTTTATTTCTGGGCTACCTACTGAGATTAAAAGTGATGTTTTATCATTTAAGCCCAAAGATATTCACGAGGCTATTAGCTTGGCCATGTTGCAGGAGCAAAAATTATTGGCCCAAGTTAAAACACCAACCCGGCCCACTTCTCTCACTAAAAATATTTCTCTCTCTTATCCAACTTTCCAATCATCGCAACACAAATCAATCCCATCCTTTTCACCCTCTTCTTCCTCTGCTTAGGCAGCTTCACTTCCTGGTATTGGCAGTGTTCCATTTAAGAAACTTTCTCCGATGGAATTACAACGCAAACGAGATCTCAATTTGTGCTTCAACTGTGATGAAAAATATCAAAAGGGTCATCGATATTCCATATCTCCACAACTTTTGCTGCTCGTCACTGACGAGGATCCAGTGGAGGTACCTCCCCCGCCAGATATTGAATCACCTCCCTTGGAATCTAATTTCACCACCCCCACTGAGGAACTGTCCTTCCTCGCCATCAGTTCCCAAGCCCTTACAGGCAGTTCTCATCCCACTGATCTCCATTTTACAGGTCATATTAAAGGCCTGTCGGCTCAAATTCTACTTAATGGGGGTAGCACCGATAACTTTATATATCCTCGTGTTGCTAAGGCTCTCAAACTTACTGTCGAGTCCTCACCTGAATTCTCTGTTGTTGTGGGTAATGGTAATTGGTTGCCTTGTTTGGGCGTGATTCGTAATCTTTCGATCACTATTCAGGGACATTCCTTTTGTACAACTTTTTTTGTTCTGGATTTTAATGGTGCAAATGTAGTATTGGGTGTGGCGTGGATCGCAACTCTTGGTCGGACTGTTTCAGATTATTCCAAACTCCTATTTGAGTACTAGAGTAAAGGAAAACATATTACTTGGTTCGGAAATCCTCCAAACTCACTAGAGCAGGTTCAACCTTCAGCTCTTCGTTGCTTCGCTGTGACGGACTCCATTGCTTATATGTACCAGCTCGAGCTACTCTCTCCGGACACATCTATTGAACAAGACCATCCTCCTGATCTTCAAGTCATATTATCCTCCTATAATGAGGAATTTTTGGCCCCAAATTCCCTGCCACTATTGAGACCGCAAGATCATCTCATCCTGCTGCTTCCTGGCTCTTCTCCGATTAATGTGTGGCCCTACAGGTATCCCCATTTTCAGAAGGGAGAGATTGAACACATGGTCTCCGAGATGCTTCACTCAGGTGTGATTCGACACAGCTCTAGCCCTTATTCCTCACCCGTCCTTTTGGTGAGAAAAAAAGATGGCACATGGCGCTTTTGCATCAACTATAGGGCATTGAACTCCATCACGGTTAAATATCGTTTTCCCATTCCCACGGTTGATGAATTATTTGATGAACTCTATAATGCCAGTTTCTTCTCCAAGTTGGACTTATTAGCTGGATACCATCAAATCCGTGTCCATCAGGATGATATAGAAAAGACAGCCTTCCGAACTCATGATGGTCATTTTGAGTTCCTTGTCATGCCCTTCGGCCTCTCAAATACCCCATCCACCTTTCAAGCTACAATGAACTCCATATTCAAGCCCTTCCTTCGCCGGTTTGTCCTTGTTTTCTTCGATGACATATTAGTTTACAGTCAGTCCTGGCAGGATCATCTTGCTCACTTGCAGAATGTTTTTGAGTTGCTCAAGAGGAATTCTTTGGTGGTTAAATAGTCTAAATGCCAATTTGGACAGACTTCTATTACATACTTGGGTCATATTATTTCTTTCAGCGGCTTGCAAGTTGACCCCGAGAAAATTCAGTCTATTGCATCATGGCCGCTACCTTCCTCTCTTAAAGAAGTTCGTGGATTTTTGGGCTTGACGGGTTATTATCGGCGATTTGTAAAGGGATATGTCCAACTTGCTACCCCACTCACAAGCCTTCTAAAAAAGGATTCCTTTGTTTGGTCTGATAGCGTATCCACAACGTTTTTTGACCTCAAACGAGCCCTTAGTTCTGTTCCAGTTCTTGCATTTCTAGATTTCTCAAAAGTGTTCTCTGTGGAAACTGATGCCTCTGGTATCGGAATTGGAGAAGTGTCCTGACTGAACTTAGGCACTGGCGCACTGGCTGAAGATGGAGTTGGAGTTGAGAATTTGTGGCGGAACTGAGAGCGGTTGCCGCCTTCAGACTTCGACCGTGAGAAGTTGAAACTACTTGTCCTTGCCCTCTTATTCTCTCTTTCCTTCTCCTTGAGCTTCCCCTTCTCGATATGTCGAGCAAGAACCATAAGCCTAGAAAGGTCCATCTCCTTAATCAACATGGTGGTCCTACACTCCTTGTCCATGCTATTTGATACACCAGATACAAATTTACTCATCCTGGATCTAGCGTTAGCCACCATAGCTGGAGCATACCTCGCCAACGAGTAAACTCTAGCGAGTACTCCCTTACACTCATGCTACCCTGTTCCAAGTTAATAAACTCTTGAACTTTGGCTTCCCTAAACTCTAGTGGAAGAACCTGTCTAAGAAGGTTGTGGCACTCTCTTGCCACTCAATAGGTCCTGCATCAACACCCCTGTCTTCCTTCCATTGCTTGAACTAGGTGTGAGCTACTCTCTGCAACTGGTGCGCAACTAAGTCTGCACTCTCACTAGGAGTGATACCCATTCAGTACAACATCCAAAAACTCCTGCGGGTCCTCCTTAAACTTAGATCCAGAAAACAAAGGGGGATTCATCTGAGTGAAGTCCCGAATTCTAGCTGCAGCTGTATTCACCACTGGATTGGCTGGAGCAATAACCTGCTGGTTGTTTTGAGCAGCTATAGAATGGGCTAAGGCCATGAAAACGGCCTTGAACTTAGCGTGAGAGACATGGTCGTTCAGGGGATCTTCTTGAACAGGCGATACGGACTGATATTCGTTTCTTTTTCCGTTGTTCCTTCTGGGAGACATTGTTCGTAAACTAAATAAAAGATGAGCTAGAAAAGAAGGAATTCAATAGAGCTCATGCTCTTTCGACCGACATGAACACTGAAAAAAGGGAAACTTTTCTAAAACGTCTCGTAGCCTCTTGCCCATAAGTGTGGTGCGCTTCACACCCATGCATAAAACTCTACTCAACACGACTTTTAGACTCCCTAGGACACTCTAAAATCTTAGGCTCTGATATCAAGTTTGTGACACGACCCGAGGCTACCCCCTAGTCGTGACACGGTGCTTGAGGCCACAAGTAACCCCAAGCCAACCCATGATATGGCACCTGCTGTGAGCACTGAATAATGTAATACTGAAATAACATGTGCAGAAGATAAAATGAAGAGATGCGGTTTCAAAATGGAGTACTGATCTGAATATAGCTAATATGTCTAAAAAACAAAACAACGGATAGTATCTAAAAGATAACTGACTATCCGAACATCCAGTCTGAACGTCTTAAAGCCTCTAACGTAAGGAGTTGATAGGACAGGCCCCCAACTATGACTGACTGACATAAAAGTAACCACTGTAAATGACTGAATAAAATATCATCCTCGATGGATGAGGACTCACCACTGTTGCTGCTGGAAGGATGCTAATCCGTTTAAGGATGCTCAGTGAACTGTGCGTCCGAACCTATGTTATAAGACAACATAGCACAGAGAAAAATATGCGGTCAGTACTTTTAATGTACTGGTACGTGAGGCAAGGACTACTGAAGTACATGTAAAATCTGAACATGGATGCAAAAACATGTAAAACTGAGAATGCAAGACCAAGTATCGTATACACTGACATGATCTGAATAACTGAAATAATCTGTATAATTGACTGAATAAATATTGAAATCTGACTACTTGGTCAAGCAAATCTGAACTTGAATAAATATTGAAATCTGATTACTTGGTCAAGCAAATCTGAACTGAGATAGATTGAGACAGACTGAAACTGTGGAGCTATCATGTAACCGACATAAACCACGGGAGCTACCATGTAGTCCAACATCCGACCATCCTTGCCATCGGAGTAGAACCTGAACTGGAGTGATCACTAAACTGAGCCCACGTTGCGGAAGGAGAAACGTTCTATGGCGAGGCCCCTAATCTTACAGTGGCACGTAGTTTCTGGGAAGCAGGATGTGCTGAACCCACACTTCCCTCTCAGTGCTAAATCGTACTCCCAACTGAATGGCACTGGTGTTATTCCTGGTTTAACATGACATGGTACTGTACTGACAAGTGCTAAACCTAGACTAGGTAGACTGAATATAGTAATAAAATCATGGTCTGACTGACTTGGAACTTAAAAAGTTTGAATCAATAAGTAAACACATAGGTATTGGGTATTCATAACCCACCGGCACTGAATGATTACAAAATTCGATAACAATTCCATATTAAAATAATGAAATTCAAACGAAAATATCAACCTTGTAGTTCAAAACATGAATAGGTACAACTCTTATGCTCTCTAGCCTTTTAAATCACAAGATAATGTTATGCTTCAATATATGAGAATTTGGGGATGAACCCTAATGTAAAACATGTAAATTCACTTAAAGATCATGCTTTTCGGGCATAAGGATGAAAGATTAACCTTGTTCAAAATCCTACATACCTGGAATTGCTTGAATTGTATAGAGGACTTGAACTTGAGACTTGAGAGATGACTTGATGAGAGAACCCTAATGTTGTTCTTGAATATGGGAAGAGAAAGAGTATTGTTGTGTTAATCGACTGAAAGATAAAGAGGAAAATAACGCCTCTCTTGGGTTATAAGTCATGGGTTGGGATCCCTTCGTATGTGTCGTGGATCGACCTAGTGTACGCTACGGGAATACCTCTAACTTCCAAACATCTCCATAGATACTCTCTGGGGACTCTGTCGTAGGTCTTCTTAAGACCGATAAACACCATACGCAAATCCTTCTTCTCCCTATACTGCTCACCTATCCTCACGAGATAAATGACCTCAGTAGTCAAACGAGCATGCATGAAACCAAACTAGTTCTCAAAAATAGTCACGATACTCCTCAACCTCAACTCTACCACCTTTTCCCACACCTTCATAGTGTGACTTAACAACTTGATATCCCTGTAGTAGTTGCAACTCTGAATGTGACTCTTATTTTTGTATAAAGGGATCATGGTACTTCATCTCCAAGATTCGGGCATCTTCGCGATCCTAAAAATGATGTTAAATAACTTGGTCAGCCACTCCATACCTGCCTCGCCAGTGCTCTTCAAAAATTCACTGAAATCTCGTCTGGCCAATCGCCCTACCCCTACGCATCCTACGAATAGCACCCTTAACCCCCTCAACCATTATACGCCTACAATAACTGTAGCCTCGACACTTGTTTGAGTGCTTCAAGTCCCCCAGCTCAAAGCCTTTGCCCCCCACCCGCCGGTCATTCAAGATTTTATAGAAATATGATTGCCACCTCTTCCTAATAAGGCCGTCCTCCATCAATACTTTGCCATCCTCCCCCTTGATGCATGTCACTTGGTTAAGTTCGTAGGTGCTCCGCTCCCTAGCCTTAGCAAGCCTATACAACTTCCTTTCTCTGTCTTTCTCCTCTAGTGCCGTATATAAGCTCTTGAAAGTTGTTGTTTTAGCCATTGTAACTGCCAACTTAGCCTTTTTCCTGGATAACTTTTACTCCTCCCTATTCACCCGCTTCTCCTCTTCATCCTTGTTATCAACCAACTTAGCATAAGCCACCTTCTTGGGTCTCTACCTTCCTTTTTACTTCTTTATTCCACCACTCGTCCCTCGGTGTTTGCCAGAATGGTCTCTCAAGACACCCAATACCTCTCGAACTGTATCCCTGATGGAACTGGCAGTCAACTCCCACATACGGACCACATCCCCTCTACTCTCCCAAGCCTCCACAGTCGTCAACTTCTCCCCTAGGGCATTGGCCAAAGTCAAGCTAACCCACGTAATTCTGGGTCGGCCCCCCCAACTCCCCTTTCTTTCTACCCTTCTTGAGTTTCAAGTTCATCACCAGAAGCTTATGTTAGGTCGCCAGGTTCCCACTGGGAATGACCTTATAGTCTTTACATAACGCTCTATCTCCCTTCCTAAGGAGCAAAAAGTCTATCTGGGTCTTGGCAAGACGCACCGAACTACGAAAGGTAATAAGATGCTCTTCCTTCTTCGGAAAGTTCGAATTCACTACCACCAACCCAAAAGTTCTAGCAAAATCGAAAAGAGAGATTCCTCCTTCATTCCTCTCCCCGAAACCGAAGCCTCCAATCAATTTATGCAATTAATGAGAAGTTAATAATTTGGTTGTCATTGGGGAAGCGATTAGCTAGCTTGTTTTGATTTGTCATTATTTTGAGATTCTCAATGAAGTCCATTTGTTTTTAGCATGTATCTTCTTGATTATGCTCAAATTATCCAAATTGACTTACGTTTTCAAAGATATTAATTTTGATTATGCTCAAATTGAACCATGATAAAAACCCTAAGCAGTGTAACTACATATGCATCTGATCATGGAAATAATACAGAAGAATAGGGTTTGGATAAGCTTTTGTCCTTAAATAGAGTTCGTCAAAAGTGAGAACGAAAATCGAATTAACTAGAGAAGCTAGGATATAATTTAGGGAAAATGGTAAATAATTTAGGGAAGGAAAATGCAGTTGCAGCCTTTTTGCATTCAGTGTATGATGCAGTGCTCCCCTTCAATTGTGTCAGTTGTATCAGCACTTTTGGAGCCTTTATTGAGGCCGTAGGCCAATGTGGTCCAGGAATGAAGTCTTCCACTTATCATGAAGTTAGTGTCAGCTATCTAACTAATGAGGTGGACGAGAAAAAATTGTAGGATCATCAGGTAGAGTGAAACAAGTTCGGATGTTGGCAAGAACTGGAAAAATTTGGTGAATTCTCCAAAAGGAAGCTTGTTTCTTGAATTCATTGATGTGAGTGACTCATCTACTTAATTCCATCAAAATGTTATTGTTTCAAAACATTATAGAGAAGATTGAAGCAGAAATTATTGTTCAAGTTGTTACAGGTAATGCAACTAAGAATGTTAAAGCTGGTGATATGTTGAAGGGAGTGTTCCTGCACATATATTGGAGTTCATGTGCGACCCATTGAGTAAATTTTTGTTGGGGACATTTTTAAAGGAAACCCTTCACATGTGTTTTCACCAAGGCTTTTTAAGGTACATTCTTACATTGTTCAAAGGCCTTTGTTATTGAATTTGGTGAGGAGATTCACTAAACAAAGAAACTTGGTGAAACCCCACAAGACCAGTTTTCTATTGCTTTCTTGGTCTTGCACGGTATGCACACGCAAAAGGCCAATTTGAGAAGCTTGTCCTTTCCAGAAGAATAGAACAATAGTAAATTTGCAATAGTAGTAGTAGAAAAGAAGTTGCACGCATAATGTATATTGTTCATGCTCTTAAAGTTGGTAATCCCTTGATTAAAACTCTTCGTTTGGTGGATGGTGAGTAAAAACCATCTATCGGCTACCTTTATGAAGCAATGGATAAGGCTAAGCATGCTATTTGAAACGTGTTAAGGCTTCCGAAATCATTATAGAAGGTGACTGGATCGACTCCATCAACCTTTGCATACAACTGGAAATATTTTGACCCCAATCACTCTTTTATGATAACACTGTGAGAATGATTTACTAGATAAGAAAGTGAGGGATTTCATGATCGGTTAGTAAGTTGGTTGCCGCTGAAGACATGCAAAATACAATAGTGGATTAGATTTGTACTTACAAGAGTGCTGATGGACTTTTTGGATTACAAATGGCTGTGATAAAAAACGGAGTCACCGGGTGAATGAGTCCTATTTTAAAGTTATATCTTTAACTTTTAAGTTATCTCTTTATACTTGCTAATGTTTGAATAGTTTTTCTACTTTAATAGTTGAATGGTGCAGGCTTTAGGGTTAGATACTCAAGAGTTACTAAAGTTCGCCAACAAAATTCTAAATCTAACTTGTAGCTCATTTGGGTGTTAGAGGAATTGGAACGTGTTTGAACATGTAAGAACTTAGAAGAAAGATTTAGTATATTGAGATAACTAAATTGTATTTCAATTGTCTTAACTCCTACTTTTTACTTGCCACAATTTATTTGCAAATTCATACCAAGAAGAGGAATAGACTAACCCTAAAGTGCCTCAATGAACTGATGTTTATAAAATACAATAGAACATTGAGGCATTGTTATAATGCTCACAATGTAATTGATCCAATTTGCGTGGACAATATTGATAATGTCAATGAATGGCTAACTGGAGTGAGATTGCTAAAAATGAAGCAATTCGAGGAGAATTCTTGGTGTCTTCTTTCTATCTGCTGAGAAATGGTATGAAGAACTTGATTAGTATAATTGTTTTGCTCAATTATTCTATCAAGATCTTTACATTGAGGTGTCATAGTGCCTCGTTCAGATCTAGTCTTAAAAGGTGAAGCCTTAATGACTTCGTTGGAGTAGGAAATGTTAAGTCCTTCTAAAGGAGGAGTTGCGGATTCTACCACTGTGTTTCTTTGAGTGTACCATTTGGTAACGATAACGTTAAGGGAGTCTGTTTGGTTTTCTATCTTTCCAGTCTTTTCAAACCAGAAGAAGAATTCCATGTCGCATCGGAGTCTTTTCATGTCGGCTATCCATAGCCTACCAAACTCCTTTTGTTCTTCCGGGGAGTAAGTACTTCCGTACCATCTCCTTTTGAGAGTGTCTTTCGGATGGTTCCATCGGACCTTTAAAGCCTGTAGATCCGGAACATATTCTTCATCATCGGACCTAATGACGAATAGGCTAGGGTCGGTTCTGACTCTTTGAGGAGGAGCCATTTCGGAGGCTGAAGGGCTTCCTGGATCATAAAGATTTTCGGGTTCGTTGACCCTTGTGTTTTGGTAATAGACCTTAGGGACAGGACCAGAGTAGTCAACTCCTCTAATCGTTCCCTTGTCATTAGTGCCGCCGTGATCGTTATGCTCACGTTCCTGCGGGGTTTTGGAAGAAGAGGCTCGTGTAGAAACGGACCTGCGAGAGGAAGAGAGCCGAGATGGGTCGACCCCGAGGAATTTCAGGTCGATAGATCCATCCGGGTGTTGAATTACTCTTTCGATCTGGGATTGCTCGGAGTAAATCCGAATAGGATGGGTGATAGCCTCAAAATGCCAATCATTACTATGGAGGATATCATTCCAAACTAGAGCCTTTGGAACAAAGACTGTGCTACGATCTTTGTTTGCTTCCATTAGGGTGGTCACCCCTTTAGGGCTTGTGAATCTAGCTTTAGGGGCTAGGGTAGTACCCATGAGGCGATAATATACACGGTATATGATTGCTATTTCTCGCGTATTATCCTTACTATTCATGTTTTTTGTTTTAACATTCAGTGTTAAAACATCCATGATGTTAGGATCATTTATATCAACCGAGAAGTTTGGGTAGCAATTAAAGTAAACCGGACCGTCGGCGAGGTTACTTTGAATTACCCCTAAGAGCGAATCGTCAAAATTCAACAGACGAGCATCTCGTAGGATAGCACAGACAGGAATATCTAAACCTTGTCGAAAAAGAGGTTTAATAGCAACTTGAACAAGTCCAACATGCAGATAGTTAAACTGATTTTTAAATCTGTTTATATCTAATTCGTTGAACAGTTGAATAATTTCTAAAGAATTATTAATGGCAATGGTAGACTCAGAGGTCTTGATATTATGTGTTTTCAAAAAACTAAATTTTCCAATTTGGTAAATTGTATTGAAAGATTCTTCTGGAATACTCCAGTTTTGAAGATCATTTTCAATTGTAGCAATCGGAGTTGCTTGAGAAGACAAATTAACAGTATTTTTAACATGACTATTCATCTTTTAAACAATCTGTCTAGAGCATGAGCAAAATTATGTTTATACAAGAACATATTATTTTAATCTGGTATGCTTTACCTAAATTTTAATTATGTTATTATGTCTTGTCTTATAATGGAGTTTTAATTCAAGTTCGGGGTGTCTTTGTACTGTTTAAGTGTTTTAACGGAACCGATTAATCCCCGGTGAAGACGTTGGTCAGCCTGAAAGTAGGTCGTAAGCTTAGGAGAAGCGTGTTAGACCTTGTTGGTGGTCCCGTCACTGCGAAAAACACTTAGCTGTCTATAGTGTAATGCCATTAAAACTTGTTAAGACCCCATAAGCCATAGATGTATCAATTGTCTTAACTCCTACTTTTTACTTGCCACAATTTATTTGCAAATTCATACCAAGAAGAGGAATAGACTAACCCTAAAGCGCCTCAATGAACTGATGTTTATAAAATACAATAGAACATTGAGGCATTGTTATAATGCTCACAATGTAATTGATCCAATTTGCGTGGACAATATTGATAATGTCAATGAATGGCTAACTGGAGTGAGATTGCTAAAAATGAAGCAATTCTTGATGGACATTCTGATTTCAGTTGGAGGTGTTGCTTCTGAGGCAAGTGGAGTTGAGGAGAACCATTATGGTTTAAGGGAGAATACTTCATGCTTGTATAGGAGGGGGAAAGCAGTAGCTACAAGCCTAGTTGAGGAAGATGACGATGGAGTTGAAGATGATGATGAGCAAAAGACACGGTGTTATTGCTTCTGCCATTGAAGTGCTTGCTTCTCTTCAGGTGCTTCACTTCAGCACCTCATACCGCTGCTGTACCGCTTAAAGTGATGAAGCAGTCGCTTTCCTGAACACAGACCAACACAATTTGTTGTACTTCCAAAATATTCTGTAATTTAGTTGAAAATCTATTTAATTCTGTTTATAAAATAGTCCTTGGGTCTAGCTCAACCTCTAAAGATAGCTCATTAAGTGATAATTGCCCAAATAGAAGAAACAACAACCTATTCCCTCAATCAATTTGAGAGATTTAACAACCCCTATGCGCCTAGGACAAGACATTTGGTTCTGATAATATAATGTAGGGGCCTAATATTGGGCAAACCAAAAATATGAATGAGCCTAGGGCTCATACCATGTTATACCATATTAAGCATAACAATTAAGGGGTCGTTTGGTAGAGTGTATTGAAATGTTAATGCATGCATTAGTTTAATGTGTATTAGTAGTACCTTATTTGGTATACCTTTTTACCCTATGTATAACTAATGAAAGCATTGGTTATACACTCTATTGTGTATTAAGGTGTGTATTACTAATACCTCAAAATCCATGACATTAGTAATGTAATGGATCTAATGCATGCATTAACATGCTTAAAGACCCTATTACCCCTCAAAAAATTTTCCGCATCCTTTCCAACATATCTATTGAGGTTATTATGTAAAAAAAAATTTTTTTTTTAGAAATTATGTAATTTATGTTTTTTTTAATACATCAAACCAAACACTGCATAAGAAAAATACAAGCATAACTAACACAAACATTACTAATTCAAGCATTACTAATACACCATATTTTGCATTATTCTTATACACTCTACCAAACGACCCCTAATTGTTCACCAATATGAGACACTTAACACCCCTCCATGCCAAGGTGTAGACATGTGGAGCTTAAGACAATATAACATCTTGGGTTAACTAGAAACAAAAATCAGTATGGTTTAATACCTTGTTGAGGAATGGACCTTGAATCTAGCTCAACTTCAGAAACTAGCTCATGAGAAGAGGAGATAACAACTGATACCCTCAATCAATGTGAGTTTTAACTTTAGTTTTGGATGAACCAAATAATATGTACACTAATTTCTCAAAAAACAATATTTATGGGTTACCTTGCACAAAGATTCTTTGGACGTTAAAGAAGACTACTACAAATCACTGTACAATGAAAGCCAGGCACCGTTTAATACATGTGTCATCTATTTTAGTCACTATTTACGCAAATAGATGCTTTCTTGTTTGAAAGTCATCTTTGCTTTTTTGAAGCTCTTCATTCGCTACTCATGGTAATGTTCTTATTCAATTTGTATAAATGGGAAAGTTTGGAAGACACGAATTAGGGCAGAAGGCTAGTAGGTAGGAATGCATCCTTATTCTTATTAGTAGGTAGGAGTGCATTGTGTTGTTTCCCTTACTAGTAGTCATATGTTAGTACCCTTTTAGTCTACCAAATTTAATCAGAAAGTCAACAGTTATTAATTAGGTTTTCCCATTTCCATGTAGCAGTTATTAGCAGTAGGGATAACTTATCTATTAATTATGTTTTCGTATTTCTTTGTAGCAGTTATTAGGAGCAAGGAGGTTAGTCCTGCATTTTCTCATTTCAGTTGTAGTAGGAAGTTGTTTCCTTGTTTTTAGTTGGGTGGTTAATCCACCAGTGCTGTATTTAGTGTTGTTCTGAATTCAGTAAAAGGAATTATCAAGTTCTTTGAGTACTTTAACTCAAGTGATCGCAGGTTCTCTTAACAAACCAGCACCATAGATTGAAAAAAGAAAACATCTTTCCAGAATCCTAATTCACTTTGCTTTAACTCTGATTTTGTCTTGCAGCATCCCATAACTAGATCTATATCAGGGGACTGTAACATCATAGGACTACTCTTGTAGTTTCTTGTTCTTCGACTTCTTCAGTTTCTTGTTCTTCGACTTCTTCTACTATATAGTGTTTCGTGTGTCGATTATAGTATTATTTTTTTGTAGTATTGTTCTTTGACTATCTGTTCTTCTTTACTGTCTATTATCTCTTGTACTTCCACTACGTCTTTTTTTGGTCAGTTTTTGTCTTTTGCCAGGGGTCAATCAGAAACAACCTCTTTACTCACCTCGGAGGTGAGTTACGGTCTGTGTGCATTCTACCTTTCCCAGACCTCACTTTGTGGGAATGCACTGGGTATGTTGTTGTATACAGAAGTGACACAAACATTACTAGAGTGTGAGCTTTGAGAAAATTATTTCCATGCTGCGACAGTGTTTGCTTATGAGAAAAGTTAAACTTAATATTGCTTTGTTGTCCTGATTCAATCCCTACCCCTCTGTTCTTGTGAGATATGTATGTTTGTGTATATGCGGATGCATATATTGACCATGATTTTCCTGTGGAGCTGTTGGTCCTATAATAGATTCACTCTCTGGGTATGTTATTATTGATTACAGCCTTTAGCTGATCAGAAGGAGCTAAGAAACATCACATGAATGAGTTGTTGAAGTCATATGGTGGCCTATCTTATGTGAGTTTTTTTGCTTATCCTGTTCAGGCTAAATTTGATAGATCTCTCAACTTGTATTAGGGTCAAAAATACCTTTTGATATGATATTTACCTGGGTGCTCGCTCTATTTCCATCAAGGTCTAGGTGCTCATCTAACAAAAATTATATGAACATAATGTTTCTTTTTCGTAGTTTCATTTGTTCTCCTAACTTCATGATGGTATATTCTGCCCTCTTTTACTCGTCACATCATTAATGAACATAACTATCTCATGGTAGGAAAGGAGGTTACTTGATGACCCAGTGTATAAGTATATAGATGGCATGATATACTGGATATTTGCTGAAGTTAAAGAATACCGACATTTAGGACATAAGTGATTTGTGTGACTTGGATTACCTGGAAGCTGAATCTGACATACATCCACACGCACTCACTCTTACATACACACACACATACATACACACTCACACACATATATTTATGACTATAATTATCTCAGGTTAGGAGAGTCAAGGCTACTTGATGACCCAGCGAATAAGTATATAGATGGCATGATATGCTTGAAATTTGCTGAAGTTTGTGAAAGAATACCGGTATTTAAGAATAAGTGAGTTATGTGACTTGGATTACCTGTCAGCTGGAGCTGACATTTCATGTATTTATTGCGGGTCGCTTCTTTTCTGACATTATCTCATCTTCCAGAACTTTAAAGAATGCTTCTCTTAATATTAGAAATGATTTCCGCATCTCCCTAAATCTGCACACTCATTCTTTGACATCTGCGGATTTGTTTTTCAACTGGCTATAATTATATGTGGAAATGTTACAGGGGCAAAATGGCAGCCATTTTGAACCAAGGACTGTTCCGCCCCCTTTGTCGAAGAAGTGCGACTGGGAGATTGATCCTACTGAGCTGGATTTCTCAAACTCAGTAATGATTGGGATGGTACAAGTTTTATTAGAGAATGATTGTGAATAAGCTTATTAGAGGTTTAATCAAAGTAATATTGTTCAATTTCATTTATCTTACATTCACTGAGTATCTTGTCAATTTAAATAGTTACTGGTCGTAATCATGTTTAATCTTATAAAATTTGTCATGTCTCGTTCAAGTGACACTTTTTACTAATGCTATATCTACTATATGCCTATTTGTTCTTTTGGTGAAGAGTTCGTCCACGAATAATATTTCAGCTATAATCTCATATGAAGATGTATTAACATCTTGGTGTCCAGTTGTTTCAAAATACTTCGCGTATAATGAAGCTTGGCTTCTGGAAAATTCTGAGAATTGTACGGAATATTATTAGGTGCTTTTCACTGCCTTTTGGTTAAATATTGTATATAATGTTTTCTGGTTTGAAGTATTTTGAGCATTTTATGTGTCCCTTAGGAAGTTTCATCTAATCAGGCAAAGACAGTACTTTTGCTGTTTGGGGTCACATTTTAGATGTTTTCCACATGTTGCATTCCCCTGGTAACTATGATATTGATATCGACACATCGTCACCTCAGAACACACAGAACATGGTTATCTTCACAATTGGTTGTCCAGTGCTGCTTCAACCATTTTTTTTTCATGCACTTATTTTTATGTTACCAATACTCTATTTGCTTTCTTGTTACTTACACTGTTTCTGAGTCAAGTTTCAACTGTGAGAAAATGGTTCTATATATCTAATTTTCATCAATGCAATGGGAGCTGATGTTGATAGGGGTCTTTTGGTGAAATTCTAAAAACTTGTTGGCGTGGAACACCTGTAGCTATTAAGCGCATTCACCCCAACCTTTCAGATGATCAATTGGTGATGTAAGTATCTAGTGGAGTTATCATTGTTATGTTGGTGTTTTCTGGTGCTATGTTCATCTTGATTGCTTGTTGAGGTTTTCGAGTCTTGTATTTTGGTTTGTTTCCGGGATGGGAATGGAGGCCAATACGACTTTGTTTCATTATGTTTGACTTTAAAGCTTTCTTAGTTATTGATCGAAAAAAAGGTAAAAAGATGGTAACAATTAGCACACCCTTCAATCAATAATTGTGTTGCTTTGAAAGGATAAGGCTGTAACCTAATTCTGTTAATTTCTCTGAGGACTCAGAAATAAAGTGGAGCAAGAAGTTCTCCATATGTTACTACTATAGAGTGTGAACCGTCTTAATTCCATGCGATGTTTTTCCCTATTAAGGTTAGCAGTTAACAGACTCAAATAGCTGTAATTATGTAGGTTGTTAGACCATCCTATTAAAATCTATTGTTGCTATATGTTAACTCCTTTTTATTTTACATGATTTGATTCCTTCTTTTGATTGAAAGATAATATTGCTTTATTATTGATACAGTCAGGATTTCAGACATGAGGTAATTTGCTGGTGAAGCTTCGTCATCCAAATGTGGTGCAATTTCTTGGAGCTGTTACTGAGAAGAAGCCCTTAATGTTAATAACTGAATACTTGAGAGGGGTTTGTGATTGCTTTTTCTTTTTGTAAAATGAATCTTGGATTCTTCTCTTTAACTTGTGAAGGATGCTGAATTCATGCATTTATTCTGTTATAGGGTGACCTTCATCAGTACCTCAAGGGGAAAGGTGCGCTAAGTCCATCTACAGCAGTTAATTTTGCATTGGATATAGCTAGGTAATCTTGATGAATTATAAAATTTCAGTGTTAATAGTTTCTTTTTGGTGCACCCTTGAGGTTCCTGTAGGGTAGAAGATTGGGTTTCTTTTGTAGAATACCACATCCTTTTGCAAGGTTTTCTACTTTTTGGTTTATTCCTTGTGTATGGGTATTTTCTTACCGTTGCTGTTAAAATTTATTAAAACATTGGATGCTTGGCAATTTAGTTTCTGTGTAGAACTTAGCTAG
Organism: Capsicum annuum; assembly: GCF_002878395.1. NCBI lineage: Eukaryota > Viridiplantae > Streptophyta > Magnoliopsida > Solanales > Solanaceae > Capsicum > Capsicum annuum. The sequence continues at coordinate 95,576,312 of NC_061111.1, read as the reverse complement.
GTTTTTCACTTTGCTTTCTTCTTCTTTTTTTCTTTTTTTTGGGGTTGGGGTTTGGGGGGGGGGTTTGAAATGCATGAAGAAAATCAATGAGTAGCTTATTCTGACCTGATAAGGTTTTCTGATGGTAGTTAGGGATGACAATGGGGCGGTGTGGGTTTTAGTCTATGTGGGGCGATGCGGGTTTTAGACTGTGGGTGCGGGACGGGTTTAAGTAAGTTTTTTTTTTAAATGGTGCGGGGCGAGTTGCGATACATACGTGTTTAAACTAAAAAAAAAGTTAAAAATTAGTATTATTCAATCTACCTAAAATTATATGTATTCTTCACTTAAAATTTTATGATACTTAAAACAACATGTATAACACTACAAATAAACAATTTTATAACTTTTTTAATTTCTTTATTCATCTTAATGAAAAATTGATATTTGAGCATTAGTTGTACACGTGATACTTTTCTGACAATTTATTAGTAAAAAGTGATATAATAGAAATTAGTTGTTACTGGTTCCTAGTATTGGAAATATTATGGTTTTCAATGGAGTTACAAATTTTTCAAAAAAGAAAAATACAAAAAATGTGGGGCGGTGCGGGTATGAGTGTGGGGCGGGTTTATGCGGGTTTAAAGGTGATGCTGTGCAGTGCGGGTCGGTTTTAAAATTCGCGGGTTTAGAAAAAACCCGCATCGCACCGCACCATTGCCACCCCTAATGGTAGTATCTAGTCATGCCATGTTATATGAAAATACCGTAGTCATCTGACATTTCATACAAATCACTTTGAATTTCATATGTAGTTTGCTCACGTAAGGCTATAAGTTTATGTGGGCAGAGGCATGGCTTATCTTCACAAACCAAATGTTGTAATCCACAGAGATTTAAAACCCAGGTCCGAGGATCTTCTCTTCATGGTTCTGTCATTGGCGAAACTTTTGTTTGATGCTAATAAATGATGCCATTTTCATCCTTACGATCCATTAACTGTAGTGCTGAATATCGTAACATTTCCAGGAATGTTCTCCTTGTCAACTCCAGTGCGGACCATTTGAAAGTTGGGGATTTTGGATTGAGCAAGCTAATAAGGGTTCAAAATTCCCATGATGTTTATAAAATGACTGGCGAGACTGGGAGCTGTGAGTGAAGTTTTTTGCCTCCTTCCATCCGTTGACGTATTTTAGCGATGTTGTCATTTCTGTCTAATACCTTGCCATATGATCAACCCATAGATCGATATATGGCTCCTGAAGTTTTCAAGCACCGGAAATATGACAAGAAGGTTGATGTCTTCACTTTTGCAATGATCTTATATGAGGTAATGTTAACCCTGCTGGCTTCTAGCAGAATGGAGAAGGAAATAAAACTTATCAATGAATAATGAACAATGGTGCAGATGCTAGAGGGTGATCCACCACTGTCACACTATGAACCATATGAAGCAGCAAAATTTGTAGCTGAAGGACACAGGCCAATGTTCAAGGTGAAAGGTTTGACCCCAGAATTGAAAGAGTAAGTAGTCCGACTTTTAAAGCATATGCATTGAGAAATACCTTTGGCTTTGGACTTCCTGCTTTGATAGATAAGATGGAGATTGATACGTTCAGCATTCAAGCTTTTTAGAGCTTGGAAGTTGGTACTTGACCTCTAATGCCAAAAATGAAAAGGTTACTCAATTATACTTTGAATTCAGCAGTTTTGTGCAGCGTTTAAAGACAGTTTTTGGGCGGGCTAAAAATGCATTGAGAAGGGAGACTGCAAGTATTGTGGGGGGCGTAATTCCCAACTTTTCGGGACTTTGCTTCAGCATGAGTCCCAACCTTCCGGGCATTCATAGCAGTGTAAGCCCATAAGAACCTCCCAAAATTGGAGTCAAAGTTACTTTATAAGTCCTTTTTAGTACATGCTCCCTCCGTTTTTGTTTACTTGTCCTACAAAAAATAGAATTTTCCTTTTTACTTGCCCCTTATAACAAATCAAAAGAGATTTGTTATTTTCTTCCAATTTATTCGTATCATTAAGTAACTATATAATAGTCAAACTTAAATTTCCAAAGCATATTAATTTAATAGAATAGACCCCGGGTAAATACTCCTCATAAGTTTCGTTTTTGTGCATTCCACGCCCATTAGGAAAAATAATTAATAGTAGGTATAGTTTACTAGGTCTGCGTACATCTTACCCCCCCCAGACCCCACTAAGTGGGAATACACTGGGTTTGTTGTTGTTGTTGTTGTTGTATAGTTTACTAGGTCATCCCTATTTATTAAATGTTTCTTGTGAATCGAACACTATTAAGAAGCTTTTAAATACAAGGGTATAGTTGGAAAACATTAATTGTAATCTTGAATTCCTAAGGTTACACTTATTTTATAACAATTTTTTTATTTGCTTAAGTGGCACTTATAGTGGGATGGAGAGAGTACTTTCTCAAGAGGAATGTGAGTCAACATGGGCCAAATGGAAAGGAACGGAGACAGTGCTTAAATATTCAAAAGTCAATTCATCGTAAATTCTCAAAAGTAAAAGAACTCAAAAATCAAAAGCCTAACTGTTGGCCCTAATTGTATAATCTTCTCTCTTTTTTATTTACTGAGTAGTATAATACTCTCTTCCTCTACAAACTAAGAGTTCCATCCTCCAATGTTCTTGCTTGTTGATTCATTCATTTTCTCAAGTTCTTTCTGCGCTCATTTTTTCATTTCAAGTTAGTTTTTGGTTTGGGATTCCTTTTTGGTATCACTCTTATCAAAAAACTGTTCTAGAAACTTTTAGAAAATGTTATATTTGTGTATTGATTATTTGTGATTTGTTTTATGGTTTTAGCTTTCCTCACAGTAATATTGTTATATTGTCAGTTTCATTCCTTGAATTTGAGCAACTACTATCATTTTTAAATCTCTCCATTATGTTCCATCTCAACCATTCTATGTAATGCATCTTTCCTTCTATCAGTTCTCCAAGTATGAGAAAAGAATTTGTTTTATATTGTTCATGCACATGTGCATGTTTATATACATATGTTTCATCTAATTTTATGTTTTCTTTTTTGGATTTTCTACAACTTCTATGTAATTTTACTTTTGTGTGATTTATATGCTTATTTGATTAATTTGTAAAATATTAAAAATTGAATATCCATGGGGCTTACGCCCTTACCCCGTGTCTGGTATAAATTATAATGCCTCAGGATCTTGCCTTTTAAGATATTGGTCTCATGCACAGATACATAAAAGTTGGGACCAATTTGCTTCAAGGAAAAAAGGAAGGAGAAAATAGTTATGATATCGGAAAAGAGGGTGGCCTCCAAAAAATGTGAACCTAGTCAGTCTATTGGGCATTGGCGGCTGCCTTTGTTGCTTAATTACTTCTAACGGGTTTAGCTCTAACGAGCATAGACATGACTAAAATTGCTCCTTTTAGAATTATGTAGACATATCATGTTAGACCTCACAACTCTTATAGAGTTTGAAGTGGAACTTGATTCTGTTTTTGCTTACTTCGACCAATTCCCTGTAGGTTGGTAGAGGAATGCTGGGCTAAAGATGTGAACAAGAGACCTTCGTTCTTGGAGATTCTAAAGACACTTGAAAAAATCAAACAAGTCTTGACGTCAGATAATCATTGGAACATCTTCACCTAATGATAGAAATGCAAGAAATGAGCAGACATTAAAATGATGTATTTGGTGTACATGAATCTCTCTCTTTGATGTGCTTGTATATAGGATCAACCAGCTGCTGTCTGAAAGGGCTTTCGCTGTAACTAATTCTGTATGCACCATTTGATATTGTATATAGATATTTCAACATGGTCCCTGAGTGAGTATATTTGACCACAAAGTTTGTCTACTGGACTTGTATTTAAAAAGTTCATTGAAGTTCATTTTATTCTAATTCTTCCTCTCTTGATGGCTGCACTATGATTATGTTTAACATGGATGTTTAGGGGTTTATCGAACTTTCGTTTCTTATGATGTGCTTTTTTGAAGTTTTTATAGCTTTGTAAAATTTTTTGGGACTTACTTAGCTAAGCTCATGAAAATGGACCTAAATTTACTGGAATCATCAGAGAATATTTCATGTTGTTGATTCCAACTAAAGAGGAATTGTTGATTGGTTGATACTCGATCAATGAGTGGATTCACTTGGGCTACTAGGTTTTGGTGATCTCGGTTGGAGAAAATGGAGAAGCTACTCTCCACACAATTGTACATTGTTTTGTGTGGCGCGATTCATTACCATGTTAGGATGTTGAATTTTTTCTTTTCCACATCAGTTATTTGGGAATCTATATATTTTGAAATTCGTTAAAGAATAAAAGCGTTTTTGAAAATAATGTATGGAGTTTCTTTTTCCATCCTATATTAACAAATTCCTCAACTTGTTGTCAATAGTCTTTTTTATAGCTTATATAGCTTATCTGGATGGATCGATCCTTCCATCCTATTAGTTTTAGCAACTTATCCTAAAATCTCTTCGTCAAGCGCTCTTCCAACTTATCCTAAAATCTCTTGCTCTTCGATGATGACAGAGGAAGCAACTTATTTGCGGTGGGGCGGGTTTTTTATTCACAGTAAGACTGAATCATTATCCCCATCTTCAATAGCTTACGAGTTTGTGTCCATCCTCAGTTGTGTATAATTTTCTTTCAATTTCTCCGTTGTAGTCGTTATCCTAATTTGTGCAAATGTGTTCAGACCCCCAAATTTATGTAGAAGCTGTTTTCTTGTTTTGTGTTATATCCCATGACCTAAACAAGTCGGACAGGGCAGGGAATTATCATTTTTGATTGATTGGTTGATATTTCAAATTAATAGTTGGCATGTTGAATTGTATACATAATATAATAGGTTGGTTTAAATTGATCCTAATCGAAGACTGGTCATGAATTATTTTACTCAATAGAATATTCAATTCTAATCTAGATTTGCGTGAAGTCCCGTGCATTCTTAGGTGATTTTGAGGGATGGTACCATTCGAGTCCTTTTTTTTCTTGACTCGAAATGGGAGCAGGTTGAAAAGGATTTTGCATGATTTGAAATATAGTTAAATTTTCTCAGAAAAGAAAAAAAAAAAAATCCCATCTAATAACCTCTACAGCGGATATACAAAATATAGTGCAATAATTTTTAGTACAGAGCACCAAACATCTAATAAGGAGTCATTTGATAGAAGGCATTAGAGAGAAAAAATACGTGTTAGCTTTGGTATTAATTAGTCTTTGTTTCATACTATTTTGTCAGCAATACATCCTATTCTTATACCCATAGTAAATCATGACACTAACATTACAAGTAAAGAGTACTATTCATATTCTTATACACCCTATTCATTTAATACAACAAATCAACCAGACATAAAAAACATTTCAGCATAAGTAATCACAACATTATTAATACTGGGATTGTATTGATAAGACCAAAAAATAGTGCTGCGGTCATACAAAGCACTTTATTACTGAGAGTTGAGAGACGGCCACTAGAAATCAGAGTATAGCGTTTTCATTGACAATTAAATCTTCTAACATATTACACCACATTGAGTCAAATCTTCGACAATAAGTTGTGTATGCCAAAAAAAGTTGTACAGCAGCAGTGAATTTGAAGTTGGAGTAATTTAAATAAGCTTCTTCTTTTCAAAGAAAGTCTTCAAGTGCCACACCTGCAAACCTGCTACAGACAGGCATACAAGAATTGACAAACCAGTCATCCAAGCCAATTTATAGCTGGTATCTCTGTTCAGTTCTTGCATTTCTTCTTCCCTGTGACAAGTTGAACGTATTGACTCGTTAATTATTAGTGTAGATTCGTGAGTTTTGGATAAATAACGAGAGGTAAGCTTTAACGCACCTTTCTCGGAGATAAAACATCTCATCGTGTACGCCTTGAACAATCTCAAGCATATGCTTTAGTTCCATTTCCATTGCCTTGTAAGAGCAGAGAGGAAAAATCATTACATATGTCGAATTCAACTACAGAAAATGCAGTCATCAAGAACTACACGTGACAAGATTGATGTACCTCGACACAAAGTTTGGAATATGACTACAGAATTCTGCGGATTAACTTAACTAAAGGCAAGAAAACTGACAAAACAAACTTTAAGAGATGATCACATGTTCAGTCCAACCTCTCACTGATGTGCACCATTTAAATACAATGTTTCTTTAGAATTAGATATTTGTACTTGTTGTATGCATGACATTAATAATGATTACCATAAATATTTTGGTATTTTGTTTTGTACATAATATACTTCTAACAAAATATCATTACATAATATTTGAGTATATTGTTATAGAGAGGTAATTCTACAAAGAGTGTACCCTCCATAATAAACGTCATTGTTGTTATAGGTAGAATGTCGTTATAGAAAAGTAAAATATAACATGAAAAATCAATTCCAAAAAAAATCAGGTCGCTACCGCGAAATTTCGTTATAACGAGGTGACGTTACAGATAGGTCTAACTGTACAACTATTTGTCGGGAGCAAGGTGGATGGAACGAAGTTCTCAACATAATCAAATCTTTAAAAGGTTTGAAGAAAGCAATAGGAAGATGCTTTTAGTGAATTATGGCACTTCACATGAAACGCATAAATAGCCTAGAAATAGATTGTGTCAACTTTATGCAGCGCTATTGCTAAGTAAAAGATCAATGGATTTCAGAACCACGTGTTTGAGGAACTTCAGATTTTTTTCAACCACTTCACCGGACAACAAAAAGCTCACAATCCAGGAGTTAACTACACACACAGCCATGAAACTCTAAGCTAAACTATATAGTCCTCTTGTGCATGAGAAAATAGTTAGGTACCCAACGGTGGGGAATAGTTTAGGAAAGAGGGTAGAGAAGTTCGAGTCAGCAAGAGAGAAGAATTGAAAAGGGAAAGGTGTTGGAACTTTTAGCGGGATGTTTAGAGGGGTGGAGTTTGCCATATGAACTGAAAAAGGGGAGCTATTTACCTAGTTGCTTAGCCAATTTGAGAACCCCAATGTTCCTTTTTCTTTTGTTTCTATTTGCTGTTAAGAAAAGAGAACCCCAATGTTCCTTTTTCTTTTAAGAATGGGAGCCTTGGAGTAACCAGCTGATGCCATGTGACCAGGAGTCCCTGGTTCAAGCCTTGGAATCAGCCTCTAGCAGAAATGCAAAGTAAGGTTGCGTACAATAGATCCTTATGGTCGGGCCCTTCCCCAGACCCTACACATAGCGGGAGCTTTAGTGCACCGGTCTGTCCTTCTTTTTGAGTTATTTTAAGAAAACCTAGTCTTAATCTATGTTGCTCTGACTCTCCAAAAATATTGCCGCACCCGTGTCGGGTCCTTTAGAAATACACTATTTTTGGAGGATCCGACACGCACCCGAAGACATTTTCAAAGAGTCCAAGCAACTTAGGTCTTAATCAATGCTTAATGTACCTCTTCAATGATGCATAAGAATTAAGAGTTGCTAGATGTGTTTTGTTCCTTAATGAAAGGTTGATCCAAAAGTTGCAAATTGTAGGTATTCCTAAATACTTTACCCTATGACCAAATACAAAAGTAAGGACCAAATAACTCCTTAAAGACACCAAATTCAACTCTCTTAGACAATCCAGTCTATGTTATGCACTGCATTACAAATGGAATACAATATCTTTTAAGAAAATACCAATTCTAAGTTTCTCCAGATATTTGGTCTTAAAACTCAACGAATACTAACTACAAGAATGAGTGATATGCTGAGGATTTTAATCTCAAAAGTATGCTTCAAGCAAGGATTGGATCAGGGGTTTCAAAGTGAATCCTAGGTCTGCTGGCAGCACACGGACATTTCCCACCTCCAATATGCCGATGACACATTGATTTTTTGTGAAGCTGAAGGTAACAAATCAGAATGCCAGGGGTTATCTTTATTCTGTTTGAAGCAGTTTTCGGGCTACACATAAATTGGGCAAGAGTTATATTTATTTGGTCAATGAAGTGCCTCAATTACATAACTTAGCTGAAACCCTGGGGGTGGGGGGTGGGGGGGGGGTGGGGGGGGGGGGGGGAGGGGAATACGTGAGCTTCCTACAGTATATACATGGGTATGCCATTGGGAGCCAAAAGCAAATCAATATGAATCTGGAATTGAGTTCTTGAGATGAGCTAAATTTGGCAGTTAAATGGGATGGATGGATTAATTTTCTAGAAACCAAAAGGAGGCACAGATACATTTCGATAAAATTAAATTTTACGTGATACTGTGGACAAGGGATGTTAGTTGCCAACATATGTCTAGACAAAATAGATAGACAGAGCCCGATAAATATGAAATTGAGTTACACAGGTACGCAGATTAAAAGAAAAATGCGGGTGTACCTCGACAGAGGATTTCTTGGCAACATTTGTCCAGTCCTTAGCTGCAACACCAGATTTCCACTCAAAATCAACATTCAACTTAACCGGAGGCTTGTGATCGGCAGCAGTAAAGCAAGTGTGATAATCCGCAGCTTCTGCAGTCTCAAAAGAAAAATGCCCCTCATGAACATTTTCCGCGTAGTGATGGGCATGGCTATTCGCATGTGCAGATGTTACCTAAAGCACAAAAAAACAGAAGAAATCTAGATAAATCAAAGGTATATCAGAGAACAAGGACAAATTTTCAAACTTTCAGCATATGAAACCATCAGAACAAATTGCCTTTAGACAAATAATATAGTATTGGCAAAAGATGGATCTGAATCCAACAGAACTAATACACGATTCACAATGGCGAAGATAGGACTTTTGCTAAAGGTTTTAAAAACTTTAGCATATATCTCTAAAAGGTTGTTTTTAGCCTATCTAAGTAGTGTTCTCTATATGCACGATAGAATATTCAACCAAGGGTGTTCAAGTGAACATCCTCGGGTCAATGTAGCTATGCCACTGAGGATTCATCTAGTAGACCTCAACATAGTTAGGATTGAAGCATAGTTGACTAATTATTTAAATGACTAAATGTATCAATATCCCTCTGTTGATACATTACAAATACATAAAACAAAAAACAAACATAACTTAACTAACTAGATTAAGATTTTCGCCATTGACTCGAGAGTCCAGAACAAAGGCAAATCAACTGGACAAATATTTGTCCAACCATGGTATCCAAATGAAGCTTTAAACAATCTAAGCATATCGCCAAGAATGACATCTATCTTCCAAAGGTGAAAAACTTGTACTAGTCTAAGAAAGAATGGAGGGTTCAGAGTTCAAGATCAAACACATTTAACATTTACTTTAACCTCGAATATTGCAAATTTCAAATTTTCTTAAAAATAAGATTTTTATATTTAAGAACAACACAAAATTACCTACAACATTTTGTTTCGCTTTATAATCTTTAATCTAAGTAATACTTTTATCATTTTTCAAACACTATGTATTTTAAAACTATATGTACAAATTACTCCCTTATATTTTAAATTATCGATTATTGTAACTTACACTATCTATTTTTTAGGGGAAGAAAGGTTGTTTAGGCTTGCTAAGGCTAGGGAGAGGAAGGGTCGTGACCTCGACCAGGTGAAATGCATTAAGGGGGAGGATGGTAGAGTATTGAGAGAGGATGGTCACATTAAGAAGAGATGGCAGTCGTACTTCGATAGGTTATTGAATGAAGAAAGGGATAGAGTTATTGTTTTAGGGGAGCTGGAGCACACAGAGGAGTGTCGTGATTTTAGTTATTGTAGACATTTTAAGGTAGAAGAGGTCAGAGAGGCTATTCGCAGGATGCGTAGGGGTAGGGCGACGGGGTCTGATGAGATCCCTGTGGATTTTTGGAAGTTCTCTGGGGAGGCTGGCTTAAGGTAGTTGACTGAATTATTTAACAGCATTTTCAAGTCGGCGAAAATGCCCGAGGTTTGGAGATGGAGTACTATGATCCCTCTTTATAAGAATAAGGGTGACATTCAGAGTTGCAATAACTATAGAGGTATTAATTATTGAGCCACACTATGAAGATTTGAGATGTGACTTCAGTGGAGTGTAAGATGCGGGAAGCACGATTGAGATGGTTCGGACACGTGAAGAGGAGGGGCATGGATGCCCCGGTCCGTAGGTGTGAGAGGCTAGCGTTGGATGGTTTTAGACGGGGTAGGGTAGACCGAAGAAGTACTGGGGTGAGGTGATTAGGCGGGACATGGAACAGTTACAGCTCACCGAGGACATGACCCTAGATAGGAAGGTCTGGAAGATGCGAATTACGGCAGAGGATTAGGGCCAGTTCGGGTCGCTAGTGTAGGGAATTAATTAGTGGGGGTGTATTCCTGTTATGATTCCGTATTCAATGTTCCGTGTTCCGTGTTCCATGTTTATTACGAATATGTGTGCTTTCCTCTGCTTTATATTCCTGCATTCCTGCTTTACTCTGTTTTATATTCCTTATGGGTGCCGTATCTATGTTATGTCATCTGCTTCTGTGCTGTACTATGTGTTTGTGTGATATCTCGTGACTTGAGCCGGGGGTCTTTCGGAAACAGCCTTTCTACTTCATCAGAGGTAGAGGTATGGACTGCGTACATCTTACCCCCCCGACCCCATTAAGTGGGAATACACTGGGTTTGTTGTTGTACTATGAAGATTTGGGAGAGAGTGGTCGAGCTGAGGTTGAGGAGGATAGTGGCTATCTCGAAAAATCAGTTTGGATTTATGCCCGGGCGCTCAACGACGGAGGCAATTCACCTGGTGCGGAGACTGGGGGAACAGTATAGGGAAAGGAAAAGAGATCTGCACATGGTGCTTATCGACTTGGAGAAGGCGTACGACAAAGTCCCTTGGGAGGTGCTTTGGAGATGCTTGGAGGTGAGTGGGGTACCGGTGGAGTATATTAGAGCAATCAAGGACATGTATAATGGAGCTAAGACTCAGGTGAGGATGGCGGGAGGAGACTCAGAGCATTTCCCTGTCTTGACGGGATTGCATCAAGGTTTCAATCTTAGCCCGTTTTTATTTGCTTTGGTGATGGATGTGTTGACGCGGCGTAGTCAACGAGAGGTACCTTGGTGTATGCTTTTTGCAGATGATGTAGTTTTGATTGATGAGACGCGGGGGTGGGGGTGGGGGTGGGGGTGGGTGAATGATAAATTAGAGGTGTGGAGACGGACCCTTGAGTCTAAAGGGTTCAGGTTGAGCAGGAGCAAGTCAGAATATTTGGAATGCAAGTTTAATGACGTGAGACAGGAAGACGAGGTGGTAGTAAGGTTGGATTCCCAGACGGTGTGTAAGAGGGATAGTTTCAAGTATTTGGGGTCCATGATTCAGGGGAATGGTGAGATTGACGAGGATGACTCCCATCGTATTGGAGCGGGATGGATGATGTGGAAGCTCGCCTCGGGGTGTTGTGTAATAGAAAGGTGCCATCCAAGCTTAAAGGCAAATTCTACAGGGTGGCAGTCCGGCCGGCCACGTTGTATGGAGTGGAATGTTGGCCAGTCAAGAACTCTCACATTCAAAAATTAAAGGTGGCAGAAATGCGGATGTTGCGTTGGATGTGTGGGCTTAATAGGGGTGATAGAGTTCGAAATGAGACTATACGGGAAAAGGTTGGAGTGGCTTCGGTGGAGGACAAGATGCGGGAAGTCCGATTGAGATGGTTCGGGCATATGATGAGAAGGGGCACGGATGCCCCAATTCGTAGGTGTGAGAAGCTTGGTTTGGATGATTTCTGTAGGCCGAAGAAATACTGGAGAGAGGTGATCAGGCGGGACATGAAGCAGTTACAGCTCACTGAGGACATGACCCTAGATAGGAAGATCTGGAGGACGCGGATTAGGATAGAAGGCTAGTGCCAGTTTAAGTCGTTGGGGTAGGACATTACTTGGTAGATGTATTATTCTTGCTAGGACACTTTGTTGTATGTTTTATTACGAATGTGTTTACTATTCTTTGTTTATTATCCCTTGTGTGTGACATATTTTTGTCTTAACATCTTGTTCCATGCTTTATTAAGTATTTATCTATTATTCCTTGTCTTGAGCCGGGGCTCTATCAGAAACAACCTTTCTACTTCTCTTGAAGTAGTGGTATGGACTGCGTATATCTTACCCCAGACCCCACTATGTGGGAATACCCTGTGTTTGTTGTTGTTACACTATCTATTTATTTTTTTTTACATAATTTTCAAATATATAAATTTTATTTGAAAAAATTAAAGATTTCATGCCCCAATTCACAGTAAAAATAGAACTGTAAAACTCTCGAAATTCAAACTGTGCTATATAAATTAGGACAGATGGAGTATTAATTTAAAACCTAATAGCTTAAAAATATTAAAATCAAACACTCATAAGCTTCAAATCCTGAATCCGCCAGCATTGCGCATTAGCACCATGAAAAGAAGTAAGAACCTTTTTTTTTTTGATTGACATATAATCTCATTGGCAAAATAAAAACTGGAAAAAAAAAGGAAGAAAATTTACTCTGACGGTGACTTTGTGAGTATCAGGTAAAGGATGACCATCATTTGGGTTAACGATATGATACTTGCCAACAGTCATGGCATGGCCTTTGATTTCTTCAGCTATGCATTTTGTATGACCTGATTCCAGTTCAAATCTTAGACATTCTATTTGGGTCAAAAAGAATCCCAAGATTACAAGTAGAAGGAGAAATAGTGTATCATTTATCCAAATCATCATTTTCTTGTTGATTGGGAAAAAAGAGAGGAGAAAACTTAGAGAAATAGAACTGCTAGATTTTTGGCAAATAAGTTGATCCATTATATCAACTTAATTAACTTGCCCTCTTGCTCACCAATTTATCTTCTTCTTTTTTTTTTTTTTTTTTTTTTTTTTATCTTTTATTTATCTTTCCTTTTTACTCCTCTCTTTTTTTCATATTTCTGAATTTATGTATTGTAAAATCGATTTGACTATTTCCTTGATTTTATTTTATTTGGTTCGTTAAATATTCATTTTTTTTTGTATTTGTTAACAAGTAAAAATTAAATATTATTTTTAATACTACTATCACACTTAAATAAATACATAATATATTACAATAATAATAATATACATAATATATTCTCACATAGTGAGTCTGGATAGGGTAAATTGTACGCAGATCATATCACTACCTCAAATAAAGTAGGAAGATTATTTTCGATAGACCCCCAATTAAGAAAAATATATAAGAAATTAATTGTTAAAATTTTCAATCTGAGAAAATTGGGGAAATTTTTTTTGCCAGAAAACTTTCAATAAAATATTTTCAAAATGAGAAAACAAGATTAAATGAACAAAAATGAAATTTAAAAAATTCATAACTGATTTCAAGTTAGTTTAATGATAATAAAAATAACTCATGGTTTGTCCATAAACTCTAAATATTTTTTTTTTGATTTCCCATTCGGTGTTCGTATTGGAACCCCGATTAATTCGAATCGCGCGTTGCAGGGCCCATTAAGGTGGAAGCGCTCCCAACAGAGTTTTTTCTGTACCCAGTGTCGAACTCTCGACATCTGGTCAAGGGTGGAGCAGCCTCATCCACTGCACCACAACCCATATTGGTAATAATTATGTTATTTAACAACACTTGAATGTCTTTCAATATTTTGTTATGAGTTTATTTTTTTATATATAAATTAAATTGTGTTTGTATTAAAAATTTATTTTGCTAAATTAATTTATTGATTATATTTTAAAAATTTAAATTTAACTACTAATACTTTATATAGTTATTTAATGATAAATACTAAAGAAATAACATGAAATTTTTATTAGTTAAAATAAATAAATAAATAAATAAAGAGAAAAGTTATTTTCAGCGAACTGAATAAATCAAATTGAGGGAGTAGACTAAAACAAAAGAAAACTGTCGAAAAAAGAACTTGAAAAAATATAAGTGAGAGAGAGATACTAATTAACCAAAAAACAAAAGAGGCAGGGAAAGACTGAAATATACTTTTTCTATTTTAATTTATGTGTTAGTTTCAATTTCGAGATTCAAATAGTTTTTTTTTATAATAATTTTTTCATATATTTTAAAAATATTTTGAATTGCTCAATAATTGTGATTTATAATAATTTTTACTTAGTTTTTGAATATATAAATTTTACCTAAAAACTTAAAGATTATGAGCTCAAATTTGTGATTAAATTTAACTATTTGACCATTAAAAAAGGAATACATAAATTTGGAGAGATTAAAATAAAGAAGTATAGTGTAGGAAAAAAAAGAAAATAAAAGAAAAAGGTCAAAATAGGAGGAGATGAAGAGAGGGCAATGTGCTGACACAAAGGGGCCTATAAATATATTTGTCCATAAATAAATGGTGTCTCACACAACTATTGTTGGTTGAGTGTCACCTATGTTAAAATTTCCAAATTTTGAAGGAGAAGTTGGGAAAATTATAACATGGGTGGCATTCAACCAACAATAGTTGTGTGAGACACCATTTACTTATGGACAAGTGTATTTATAGGCCCCTTTGTGTGAGCACATGTCCCTCTCTTCATCTCCTCCTATTTTGACCTTTTTCATTTTTTTCCCCTACACTATACTTGTTTATTTTAATTTCTCTCCAAATTTATGTATTCCTTTTTTAATTATCCAATAGTTAAATTTAATCATAAATTGAGCTCATAATTTTTAAGTTTTTAGGTAAAATTTATATATTCAAAAACTAAGTAAAAATTATTATAAATCACAATTATTGACCAATTCAAAATATTTTTAAAATATATGAAAAAATTATTATAAAAAAAAACTATTTGAATCTCGAAATTGAAACTAACACATAAATTAAAACAGAAAAAGTATATTTCAGTCTTTCCCTGCCTCTTTTGTTTTTTGGTTAATTAGTATCTCTCTCTCTCACTTATATTTTTTCAAGTTTTTTTTTTCGACAGTTTTCTTTTGTTTTAATCTAGTCCCTCAATTTGATTTATTCGGTCCGCTGAAAATAATTTTTTTCTTTCTTTATTTATTTTAACTAATAAAAATTTCATGTTATTTCTTTAGTATTTATCGTTAAATAACTATATAAAGTATTAGTAGTTAAATTTAAATTTTCAAAATATAATCAATAGAATTAATTTAGTAAAATAAATTTTTAATACAAACACAATTTAATTTATGTATAAAAAAATAAACTCATAACAAAATAGTGAAAGACATTCATGTGTTATTAAATAACATAAATATTACCAACATGGGTTGTGGTGCAGTGGATGGAGCTGCTCCACCCTTGACCAGATGTCGAGAGTTCGACACTGGGTACAGAAAAAACTCTGTTGGGAGCGCTGCCACCTTAATGGGCCATGCAACGCGCGATTCGAATTAGTCGGAGCTCCAATACGGGCACCGAATGAAAAACTAAAAAAAAAAATTAGAGTTTATGGACAATCCATGAGTTATTTTTATTATCATTAAACTAACTTGAAATCAGTTATGAATTTTTTAAATTTCATCTTTGTTCATTTAATCTTGATTTCTCATTTTGAAAATATTTTATTGAAAGTTTTTTGGCAAAAAAAAATTTCCCCAATTTTCTCAAATTGAAAATTTTAACAATTAATATCTTATATATTTTTCTAAGTTGGGGGTCTATCGAAAATAACCTTCCTACTTTATTTGAGGTAGTGATATGATCTGCGTACACTCTATCCTCCCCAGATCCACTATGTGGAAATATACTACATATATTATTATTATTATTGTAATATCTTATGTATTTATTTAACTGTAACAATAGTATTAAAAATAATATTTATTTTTTACTTGTTAACAAATATAAAAAAAATTAAATCTTTAACGAACCAAATAAAACAAAATCAAGGAAATAGTCAAATCGATTTTACAATACATAAATTCAGAAATATGAAAAAAAAAAAAAAGAGATAAGTAAGGAGAAAAAATAAATAAAAGGCAAAAAAAAAAGATAAATTAGTGAAAAAAAAGGCAAATTAATTAAGTTGATGTAATGAATCTCACAACACATTATTTTATCAATTTTAAAATCCCTCACACAACTAATACTAGCTGCGCCTCGCCCATGTTAAAATTTCTTGAGAAGCTGAAGTTGAAAGATGCTTTTGTTTTAGGGAAAAAGACAGGAAGTGGGAATTGAAGAAAGTCAAAGCCTGATATTTATATTTGTCTGATCTACTTCCCATTTTCCCACTTACCCATTTATTAAATTAAAATTAAATTAATTAAAATTTTCTCATTTTACGTTTGTTAAGAAGTATAACTATTTCTTATTTTTGATTTTTAAAAACCATGCTGAAAATGGCAGATAATAAGTGACTGAGAGTAGAATTGATTCTTTATTTACTTTAATTCG
The DNA here is from genome assembly GCF_002878395.1 of Capsicum annuum. Classification (NCBI taxonomy): domain Eukaryota; kingdom Viridiplantae; phylum Streptophyta; class Magnoliopsida; order Solanales; family Solanaceae; genus Capsicum; species Capsicum annuum. The sequence continues at coordinate 95,560,029 of NC_061111.1, read as the reverse complement.
AAACTAGTAATAACTAACTATCTTTAAAAAATAATGATACTTTGCTATAAAACTTCCTTTCATACCCATATTTTACATAATTACCATTTATAACTGTTGTATTCAATTTTTAGCCGTTGTATTTACTTTTACTCAATAATCTATATTCATAAAAACATAAATACACTACATATTTAGTTTCGTCAAAAACACTATCATTATTTTTTTCTTTTTTCGTGTTCTCCCATTTTTTTCTTCTTCTTTTTTCATTTTTTCCTGTTTTTTTTTTTTCTCTCTTTAATCTCCAATTTCTATTTCTCTTTCTTCTTTGATTTTTTTTATTTTTTTTTGTACTTATTTTCTTTATCATTTTTTAATTCTATATTTATTTTTTATTTTTGAAAAATATGACTAATCGAACATAAGTCATGGATGATAACGTAAATACCACAATTGCTTATTGTATTTGTAGTCACACTGTCATTTATATTTTTGTATTCATTGATATAACTGTATTTGTATTTGTATTTTAAAATTCGCGCTTGTATTTATATTTGTATCTTATAGTTCGTACTTGTATTTGTATTTGTTAGTTTGCACTATCATTTATATTTTATATAATTCGCACTTGTATTTTAAAGAACTGTTTTGTATTTGTATTTTATAATTGACTGCATATTATATTAAATTATGTTTATATTATGGTTTTATTGTGTTATTATATTTAGATTATATTTGGACTATACTTATATTTGTATTCTATTTTAGTTGATATCTTTTATTTTTAAAGAATTATTTTGTATTTGTATTTGTAAGTTGATTGCATATTGTATTTAGCCGTGACTACGTACAATTTATTATTTGTATTTATATACAAATGAGTAAATGCATTAATTATACTTTCTTGATTCTAAAATATATAAATATGTAATGTATCATTTGATACAAATATACCGTTTTGTATTTGTATATCAAAATTATCATTCATATTTGTAAATAAACAAATATCACTTGATGCAAATACAATTACAAACAAATAAAATAAATGATTTTACAAATACAAATACAATATGTATTTGTATATATTGTATTTGTATAGAAATTTGAATTGTATTTATTTGTATCAATAAATACAACTCGTATTAATAAGTACAAACAAGTAGTCTTAGAAAGAAAATCAATCGTTCATTTTTAATAATTAAAAAATACAAATGATAGTTCGCATTTGTATGTCATAATTCTCATTTATATTTGTCTTTTATAGTTCGCACTTGTATTTGTATGTTATAGTTTGCATTTATATTTGTATTTTATAGTTCACACTTGTATTTGTATGTTATGTTCGTATTTGTATTTATAGTTCGCACTTGTATTTGTATTTATAGTTCACACTTTTATTTGTGTTTGCTAGTTCGCACAAAGGAAAAGAAGGAAAAAAAATGAAAAGAAAAAAAAGGAGGAGAAAAAATACAAAAAAAAAAAAGAAGAGTAATAGAAAATATAGAAAAAATACAAAAAAAGGAGATAAAATGAAAACGAAAAAAGAAAAAGAAAATGAAAAAGAAAAAAGTGAAAAAAAAGAAAAAATAAAAATTAAAAATGAAGAAAAAAATTGAAAAAGGAAAAAAAAGAAGAATAATAGAAAGGAGAAAAAGAGAAAAAAAAATGAAAAGGGTATGAATTGTAATTAGGAATAATTAATAAGCAAGAGGAGGCTATAAATTATAATTAATTGAAACTTAGATTAAATAAAATAATTAGGATCTTATGTTTGCTAAGATATGTAGTTATCTCTAATAACTACCTCCATTTCATATTACTTATCCCACATTAAAATTAATTATTTTAATTTATGTATTTAATTTATAAATTAAGAAAATTTTATTATTATCGAAAATTATTTAAATATTAAACACTTTATTTACCAATCCTATCCCCATTTTATTTTGTGAGGATTATATTGGATACATTTGTTTTTGTTGTTGCTATTGTTTTCCAATTTTAGTATTTATTATTAAATAACTACATATAATAGTAATTAAATTTAAAGTTTTAAAATATTATTAATATGATTAATTTGATAAAATATATTTCTATTAAATTTGCTAAGGAATATGGCAGGTCAACATGGGCTAAAAACAGAGGGAGTAACATGATGCAACTACAAATTCTCACCTCATTGCTTTTACTTGTTGACTATTTCAAACATATGTTTTTATTTTTAAATCACTTTTAACATATTAAGAAAGATAATCAAATTTATTTCCAATTTCATCCACAACATGCTCTGAGTAGTGGTATGGACTGTGTATATTTATCCTTCCTAGACCCCACTTTACAGAAATATACTGTGTATGTTGTTATTGTTATTCATCCATAATATTAATTATTTATTTCCAAAATTATTTTTTATGATCGAACTTAAATGAATCGATTAATATAATTATTATAATAAATACTCATATTATTCATCATTCATTAAAAATGCACAAAGTTCAAACTAAAACAAATAACCTAGTAGAATACTTTTATTCCGTGGAACAAGAAGGAAAAAAAAGAAAAAAATTATTTTTATACAAAAAAAGTAAATAGTTTACAACAAAAATAATCAAGGTGAGAAATAACATAAATATACACCTTAATCTATCATATTTACACGAATTCTTACCCTTACAAAGTAATTACAAAAATTTCAACTAATTATGTATCTTCATTGGATGTATCGAGGCTAGTTATGCATCTCGGCAGATCAAAATAAAAAGAAATTTCTATCGAAAGCTAATTATATATCTTCACAAAGAAAACAAATGTATCTTCGTTGGATATATCGGGAGCTAAGTATGTATCTCGACAAACCCAAAATCAATATTTTTAATAATTATATAAAATATCAAAATTTTCTGTAATTGCTCTAAACTATCGAAATTTATGTTGTTTCTCATTTATTTTATACTTAAAATGGTCATTAGGCCATTTCTTCCTTTTTTTTCGGTGGTAGTCTTAAAAAATGTTTTTGTTGCTTATTTTTTTTACTAAAAAAATACCTTTTTCGCATTTTTATAAAACTTTTTGCATGCAACTTTTTTTCATGTATCAATATGTGTATATGATGTACAAATAGTTATGTAGTATATATGTAATCTATCAATATTGTATAAATAATTATATAGTGTATACATAATCAATATAAATAATGCACAAATGTATATCGATATTATATAAATAGTTTATAAACATATATCGATATTGTATAAAAGGAATAAATAATGTATAAACATGTATCGATATTGTATAAAAGTTATGTAAAGTATCATATTATATAAATAATATATAGAAATGTATTGATATTGTATAAATAGGTGTGTAATGTATTGACATTATATGAATGATGTATAATCGTGTATCAATATTATATAAACAATTATGTAATGTATCAATATTGATATTTATTTGACTATCATGTGTTTCCATCTTAATAAATAAAAGTATAAATAAAAAAATTATAAGTAACACAAATATTCATTTTTTTCACAAAAAAAAAAGTGAAACCATTAGAATAGAAAAAAAAGTTTTTTAAAAAGAGCAATAAAACAAATTAAACTATGATTTTTTTTAAAAAAAAAATGGGAAAACAAAAAAAATTTAAAATATATCGATTGGGGCTTGGAGAGAGAAACTTTTATCAATTACTAAGGAAGATTTGATATGAAATTAATTAAAAGTAACCAAAATGAAAGCTTGCAAATGGAGAAGTAACAATTGTGGAATTATGTCTAAAAGAAGTAATTTCTCTCTCCACTTTAATAAATACAAAATGTGGCTATTTATAGCTCAAAGTGGAAACTTTTCCATTTTTCATTTACAAGGGGTGGAGGATTAGTGGCTTTAAGCCTAACTTAATTGTTGTCATATGGCAGTGTTAATTGACACATGACATCCATTCCATAGCACTCTCCCTTACATGTCCATATAAAGAGAAATTTACTGAATACGCATTTGCGTGCTGCCTCATTAAAAACCTTACTAGAAAATTCAGTGGGATAAAATCTTGGTTAAGGAAAAAAGAGTACAATGCATATTCTTACTTCCCTGATGAAGACCCCGATTCAACTAGTTCAGTTTTCGCATTCCAATCTTGTGTACCATCTTCTCGAGAGTTGAAGTTAGTAACGATTTAGTAAACAAATCTTCTTGATTGTTACTAGAACGTATTTGATGTGTATCAATACCACCATTCTTCTAGAGATCGTGTGTGAAGAATAACTTTGGCGAGATGTGCTTTGTTCTATCTCCTTTTAATTGAGCTATGCATGCTGCATTATCTTTAAATATGACTGTGGAAACCTTGATATCAAGCTTCAGGCCATATCTTTCTTTGATGGAATGTGTCACTGATCTCAGCCATATGCATTCTACTTGCCTCATGAATAGTTATTATCTAAGCATAATTTAAAGAAGTAGCAACGATAGACTGCTTTGTAGATCACTATGGCATAGCGGTACCTCCGTAAGTAAACACATAGCCTGTTTGAGATCGGGCTTTATGTGGGTCAGATAAATAATCTGCGGCCGCAGACTAACAAGATCTAAACCACCTTTGTTAGTATAAAATAGAGTCATAGCAATAGGCCCATTTAGATATTGCAATATATGCTTACCTCCGTTTCAATGTCTACATGAAAGAGAAAAACTATACCTCGCTAGCAAATTAATAGAATGGGCTATATGAAGTTTTGAGTTGTTAGCAAGATACATAAGTGTACCAATAATATTGAAATATAATACTTCAGGATCAAGAATCTCTCCACCCTCTCTTGGTGGTCAAAATGAATCTTTACTCATTTCAAGTGATCGAACAATCATTAAAGTATGAATGTGCTTTATTCGTGTAAAATTATTTCAAGATATTCTCAGTATAGGAAAATTGGTGGATAAAGATCCTGTTTTCTAAATGTTCAATCTGCAGACCAAGACAAAGCTTTGTCTTTCTAAGATCTTTCATTTCGAATTCTTTCTTTAGATATTCAATTGCCTTTCTGGACCTCTTCTGGAGTTCCAATGAAATTTATGTCATCCACATAAACAACGAGTGTAACAAACTCTGATGTTGTTTTCTTAATGAAATTATAAGGACAAATGACATTATTTATGTAACCTTTGTTCATCAAGTACTTACTAAGGCGATTATACCGTATACGCCCTGATTGTTTTTTAAATCGTATATTGATCTTTGTAATCTGATTGAATATAATTTTCAAGACTTTGAACTATATGCTTTAGGCATCTTTAATCCTTCTGGGATTCCCATCTAAATTTCATTATCAAGTGAACCATTTAATATTAAATACATGACATCTTCTAGTGTCAAGACTGTAGGCTAAATAAACCTTATGCTTACCAAGAAACATATCCCACTCAATAATTATTTCTACGTTAGCATGCTTAAATAAACATAAAATTCAGATCCTTATAATATTATACAATATTGCGCACTATTGTACTAAAGATATCATCGACAAGATATCATTTGTATCACTTCACATTACGACAATTTATTGAGATCTCATCACTTCATTATTTTTAGGTACCTGAACCTCTTCTTGAGATTTCACGAAGCATTATGTCATCGCTCTTCAAGAGCATATTGCCTTTTTATTATGATCATTTGCTCTATGTTCTTTTTAAGGATTATTTTATTTGGAATCGATTGACTTACTATGTTTCATGCATGCTATAGACTCTGTTCTTCAGGGACATATAGTAGGAGCATCTGCAGCTAAATATAAAATCAATTTTGGGTCAGCAAATGCTTATGGCATTTGACTTGAATTATCTTTTAAATGAGGACCGTACTAACGATAATTCACAACATATTTCTTAGATGCTTATTATGTCCCCCTTATGTTATGAAAACTAACATATACTCCAATCTACTTTGGAGAATCCATCTTTGTAAATCATGGTATATCTATTGATTATACACCACACGTCAAAAAGCTATTAGATGGAAAATATATGGCTCCTGACCCTGAACCAATTGAAAGAGAAGAATTGATCATAATTTATTGGTCTAATACACACAAGTGCTAGTACATGCAATATATAATTCAGCCCAATACTTTTGATCTTTGTCCTCATAAGCAATGGTTTAGCTATTTATATGAGGCATTCAATGCTAAACCAGCTTGAATATAACCAACATTATCAAGATCAATTTTCTTGACTACACCATCTGAAAATTATGCTCTTGACTCAATTTAATTGAGAAGGCAACTTTATGAATGTCAAACTGAAGGTTGACAATAAACGTACATGTGACCATCTTATGGATGCATCATATCAAATGACCGGTGAATGCGCCCTTATTCACTTTTTACGTTTTTTAGAATTTAGGAAATTCAGTCCCAACATTAGCTAGTTCAATTAACTTATTATGAGAACAAGTAATAGTTCTTGAAGAATCTTCTAGTTCTTCATTATATGTCTAAAACTCAATATGCTCATCTTCAGGATGACAAAATCGTTCACGCAACAAATAGAATTTATTTAAACTAGCAAATTCCAAATTTATCATGGCATGAGTTATTTCTTTGAGTAAAAGGTCTACTACTTCGAGAGTAGTTTGCAAAATTTTACTATTGCACAATTCTACTACTTTGGGAGTAAATATCACTACTTCACGAGTAAATATCAGATTTACTACTTCAGGAGTAAATTTCAAGTTCTATTATTTCAAAAGTAGATTTAAGATAAATTTTAGACTTACTACTTCGGGAGTAAATTTCAGAACATTCTTTCTACTATTTCTGAATGTGGTTTTCATAGTCAAGTGCACATTTATATACCTTACTAAATATCACATTTACATCAGGGAATGAATCTGTAATTGTAACATTTATAAAAAAATTTCATTCCTTGAGAATGAAAGATAATTAACAATTATCAAAAGTTTTCATTCTCCGAGAATGAAATATAATTATAACAACATGCCTTAAGCATATCAAACTATGATATCTTAGGACCTCTGTCAATATTTTGCTACTTCAGAAGCAAATCGAGGTATACATATAGTTGTAGAGAATTTTCTCTAACATATCTTCAATTTCAGATTTACTACTTCATGAGTAAATTTCTAATTTTCTACTTCAGGAGTATTCATATATTCTTCAAGGTGAAAATATAAACAAAGTAAACTTTATAGCATTACTAACACATAACACATTACACAAACTTTATTTATTTACAAGATTAGTGATATACTATTAATAGAAATGTAAACTAGCACTACTTAACAAGAAAGTAAAACAATTAGACTATTTCATATTCATCATCTACAGGATGGTTAACATATTCTTCGGGGATTATAAAGAAATCTGAGGCATCTAAATTCATGGGCTCAACATTATCTTTAGAGATAAAGTTTGCCTCTATGTCATTATCTGTTTTCTTATGGGATGCCTGATAGAGTTTCACCAGATGCTTTGGCGTATGACAGGTACGCGACCAGTGTCCCTTTGCTTCACATCAACAACATTTATTTTTGGTGTTCTTCCTTGACACTGCTTCAGTAGCTTTACGCTTCTTTTTAAATTGCTGGTGTTGAGGGTCATTGTTTAGTGCAAGATGATTATCCTGATTAAAATATCTACCACGACCATGACCACGACCACGACCACGACCACCACTGGGGCCAGGGTTTTTTTCACGCCAGGTTTGATGAAAATATGCAACATTCACTTCAAGGAATGGAGCAGTACTAGAAGGTCGATTTTTATGATTTTTCATTACAAGATCATTATATTGTTCAACAATACGAAGATGAGAAATTAATTCAGAATATTTTTTAAATCCCATTTCTGGGTATTGCTGCTGCAAGAGCATATTCGAGGCGAAAAAAGTAGAGAATATTTTCTCTAACATGTCGTGATTAGTGATATTTTCTTCGCATAAATTCAACTGTGATTGAATTCTAAACACCACAAAATTATAATCAGTGACATTTTTAAAATTCTGTAACCTCAAATGAGTTCACTCATAATGTGACTGTGGAAGGACAATCATCTTTAGGTGGTCATATCTTTCTTTTAAATTATTCCATAGAATAAGTGGATCCTTAATTGTGAGGTATTCCATTTTCAAACCTTCGTCAAGATGATGACGGAGAAATATTATGTCTTTGGCCCGGTCTTAGTTTGAAGCCTCATTGCCCATTTTTTATGATGTTTGCCAGACCCATCGCGTCCAAATGTATTTTGGCATCCAGTGCCTAGGACATGTAAGTTTTGACCGATATACCTAGGGAAACAAATTCACGTTTGGATATATTTGACATTATTTAAGGAAAATAAATACTTACCTTTGTTGAAAAGTTTTTGCCGAAACTCGTGTTGATAACGTGTTATGAAATTAATGAAAAGTAACCAAAAGGAAAGCATGCAAATGGAGAAATAACAATTATGGAAGTATGTCTAAAAGAAGTAATTTCTCTTTCCACTTTTCTAAATACAAAATGTGTCTATTTATAGCCTAAAGTGGAAACTTTTCCATTTTTCATTTACAAAGGGTAGAGAATTAGTGGCTTTAAGCCTAACTTAATTGTTGCCATATGGCAGTGTCAATTGACACATGGCATCCATTCCATAACAAGATTTTCATTTTGTAAAAATTCCATAAGAAGTATAATAGTTCAGTCAAATACATGAAAATTCCATTGGAGCATCAGATGCACCGAACATATGCATCTTTGGTGCAAGAACTATGTCCGACTGGGTTAATATGTTGGCCAAATGGCTACTTTTTGTAATAAAAAAATATGTGGGTTATTTTTCATCTAAATAATTTAACTCATTGAACATTTTGTACAAATATCTCCAATTTTAGTGATTTATTTTGGTATAATAACATAATTCTCAATAATTTCCTACCTAATTACTTTCTCTCCCAACTGTTTTAATAATTATATCAAATTTTGGATTTTCTTACTTAGGATACATAAGTATTCGTTTCAATACATAATTTACAGATACATAGGTAATAACTAATTAATGATGTAAAAGAAAAATAACGGCAAACACATGATGGTTCGAGCAATTAACGGGATCACAGTTGTGATATGTCTTAATTTAATAATAACAACTTCATAATTTCAAATTTGAATAACCAAGTAAAGCTCCTTCGATCAAATACTCCCAATTCCTTCGACCAGATTATCCCAATTTCCTCCATCTCTATTTTTATTTCATTTTCTTTAGTTCAGATACAAGATGAACATCTCAATGTGTCTGGTAATCTGAAATACAATATGAACGATACAAAAGTGATTAAATTGTTATTGCAGAAAGTATTTTGTATGTGAGGTTAATTTTGGTTATTGCAGCAAAATGATTGTCATGATCTGAACTAGGGCCTGGCCGTGACGGGTATCTCAAGTCTCACGTGGACCGAAGATCATCTCGTTTACCTAACCTAACCAACATATCAACCACAAGTGTCGAATGAATTTCAAACATATAACAGAATATGCAAAATGAGACTAACAATAGCTTATGAAATGTCTAAACCATTCATCACCATAACACACTAAACCAACACACCAAAGTCCACAGTAATTCATAAATCCTTTACAATCTGAAGTCAATAAAATGTTGGGACATGCCTCTGAAATAGCTAAACTACAAGTCTCACAAAGTTTATGACATAAAATAAAAGACCATGAAATGAATGCCTTCCGAAGTATGGAAGCTCACCACTTCAATGTCAAGTCATGAACCACTCGAACATCTAATCACTGCATAGGAAAAGTAGAAGAAGTTTTGGTCCCTATATAGCGTGGGGATATAGCATTTGAAGACGGTTAACGGTTGGAGCGCTAGCATGTAACTCAGGGATAGAGGAATAAAATAATGCCATTAGTAAAACCAAGTCAAATCATCATATGCAATCACATGTATACATACATATATATATTGTGCCGGGATAGGGAGCAAGGCTTAAAATGAACTTTGAAAACATTAACATGGGTTGTGTAGCATAACCGTCATATAATAAGGCACTCATGGGCTATATGGGCCCAGATCTCCCCTAGTTGAAAGGGCCCCAGTGCGTGTAGCTGTACAAACCATAGAATATCCATAAATGTATATGCTTTTATGATGGACTCGAACCTCCCGACATAATCAAGGTGACTTAGAACCAATGTATATAATATGGGGGACTCAAACCTCTTATTTATAAACTCATTCGAGGGACTTGAACCTCCAAGACATATAGACACCCACACTGGCTAGTGTGGTTTCCAGTGTAAGTCGATTGAACTCAACTTTCATGGCCCGACTACCCATCTTGCTTTAAAGCTCATTTAAAACATTCCTTACACATACACACGACCCTTAGTCCATTTACTTACCAATGACATCCTATTGGTATCGTCATACCAACCCCACTTGTAAACATACAATATGCCATAACTATTATCATTTGACTTTGGAACTCGAACCTATTGTCTATACAGAGTCATCAATTCAATTCAACATTTAGGGACTCAAACCTATTTAGCCAATTAAACCACCTAGGTTACAATTCAAAACCATCTATGACCCACAAGGTCTTCATGAAACTATTTACCAACCATTTACATTATTAGGCCAATGCCTTAGTTCAAATCATGATTCGATTCGATTTATGGTCATCAAGACCTTTACAAAACCATTTATCCTTCATTAATATTCTTATGCCAAGCATTAGTCCAAAACACAATTCATCATGTGACAAGATCCTTCTTGATGTCGCCCAGAACTAACCTCCTTAGAAGTATGCTGCGGTCAATGTCAAATATAGTAACCTAACTAGGTTGGGGTCGAACCCATAGGGAAGATACTAAATGGTTTCTTGACTTGATGTAATCCATGAGCAGTGCAGGAAAGTAAATGGCATATTTTAGTATTAATCGCAAGTAATAAACAAATATTGAGTGCTTTTGAGTTGTAAACAATAGAAGACGAACACAAGGCTTGTGTTCCCCTGACTTCTTAAATCCATAAATTTCTCTTGATCAACCCAACTATTCTGATGCTTTGCATGTAAAGTCTACAAGATATGTATTATCATTCATTTTATGAACATGATAATAAATCTCACCCTTTATCGATTTAGTCTCAGGGCGTCGCCTTGTTGCTCTTTGTTACGACCTTAGTTCACTATCGCCTTTTGAGTTCAACTGATTATATGAGATAGTAGGAATTATAAGATAGAGGTAAATCTCAAATTACTGTCTTAATCTTCTTTTCTTAATCACAAACTCCATTGTGAGGACGTTTGCAAATACAGGCTATCTCACGTTTCTGCAGCAACTCTGAGATTAATTATTGTGATGAAGATTAAGATACATGCATAAACCCTAGAATAGATAAATATCACACTTCTTCTATGAATCTAATCTGCCAGGGTTCCCACAACCCTAGTTAAGGAGATTAGCTGCTCATGTTCATGCAAGAATCCATGATTATCAATGAATAAAACATGTAATGAATTACATAAGAATAATATGAATAAACTCCCAAGTCTTGAATTAAATAAAAACTCAAAATCTCAAGAATAATTGTAAGGTATATGAAAGTAAGTAACCTATTATAAGAATGTGTAACATAATCAAAGATAAACCCCAGGGTATTTATAGTATCTCAAAATAACATAAAAAATCTTAATAAGAACATGAATGGTAAAGTTATGTCAGCACTCAGTACGACTCGGTCTGATCTCCATAGGTTTTAACTTTCTATTCATCATATGACTTCTGCTTATGAGTCTTAAATAATCATACGAGTTGTGTCCTTCACTCGTATCATCCCGGGACTTCTGTCTTTCTAAGCTTTGAACACTAGTCTGCTTACAGCTTCCCTATACGAGTCTTACTCAGAATTTTGACTCGTATAGTTCTGAGACTTCAACTTTGGATAGTAGATTTAAATTTTGTCATGCTTACGATTTCTATATACGACTCGAATTATTGAGTCATATCTTCTCAATAATTAGATTCTCAGTTTGGCTTTAGGTTCTATTGTGCTTACAAGTTATCCTACAAGTCGTATAGTGAGTTGAAGACTCGTGAGGTGAATCATATCTAGATTAGAGTTGGTCTTTCCAAGTCTTTTTCTGCTATTTTCATCCCAACACTATTGTAGGCCTGTTTTACCTGCAATAAACACAAAAGTGCATCATATCTACTAGAACAACCTAAGTACCCACATAAATTTATAATTTTAAGCATCGAAAGTTTCGTGTTTCCACGACACATCAACACCCTCAACTTAGACTTTTGCGTGTCCTCAAGTAAATAATAATTAAACTCTATTTCATAACATGATGCTTAAACAAGATGATCATAAGCTACCTATGGCAGTGATTTTGAATTCAATTTTCTCATACATTATTTCCTCTCCTAATCTTACATTTCAAAAATCAAACTGTGTATAACAATTCAGCACATAGAGAAACATAAAGGAATGTTATGATGGCATTACATTAGTTACAGAAAATCGGGCATCAACTCAAGCCATATTAGCCAAACATATTAACAACCTAACAACACAACCCCTGTGCACTTACAGTCAAAGAAATCTCGTATAATCAGCTAAAATTAATTATCTAATTCTGGGATATAACAAAGAACGCTTTTGCTCATAAATCAGTATCACCGGTGTATACAGAATACCATAGACTTGCTCCTATTCTCTCTTCCTAAGTTTTTAGATAGTCAAAGTAGGAACACTCAAGGAATTTATTCGTCTCGTAACGTAGGTTAAGGGCTTGTATATTATCTTTTGGAATTTATTTAGTGATTATGACTCCTTGACACTACACATCTTTTTTTGGAGTCCACTTATTTTCCATTTTTTTCGTCAACTTTATTTTCACCCTTATGTCTCCCCTTTTACCTTTAAAGCATATTCATACTTAGGCCAAGTATGGTTTTCTCACTTTGTTTTCAATTTTCTTCTTTTTTTCTTCTGTTCTTAATTTTCTTACCACACCGGTCCTTTTTTATTTTTCTTTCAATACTTCTTTCTTAATTCACATTCTTCCTACACACCCCTATAATAACCAACTGCACTAAAACATCCCAAGTCTTGCACCTTTTCAAAATTTCCTAAGTTTTGGACTCACTAGGTTTGGTATGACTCAAGGGTACTACTCGTACCCATTGGATATGAGTTGGGGGCTGTCTTGAGGGTTCACTCATACCTTAGTCAGTATGGGAGGCTTGGTTACTGCCCAAGATATGACTCACAAGGTTAAGAGTCATATAGGAATATACGAATGGTGCAATATAGGTCTATGGTGCATGTTTGGGTTGTCTTATAGAATCTGTTCAACATACGAGTGGTGGGTATGGTTAGGGGTGTCACTCATAACCTTAAGTACAAGTGAGGAGGTTTGAGTCATATAGAAATCAGTAGGTAAGGTCTTGGAAGTTCTTGGGTACGAGTTGGGGTACCACTCGTACCCTAGGATACGGATGGTAATGAGAAATCGTACTTCTGGGCGTGGCTTGTTTTAATTAGTAAGTGAAGGGTAGTTTTGACATTTTCTCCTCTTAATCCCTTGTGATATAATGTTATATAACCCAATATGTCCTTTTACAACTCTTATTAAAGGATCATAACATATCAAATGCTCTCTCAAACTCACTCTTGGAAGATTGGAGGCTAGGGTTTCTTATGTGTTCTTTAAAAGGGCTCAAGAGTCATGTTTCTCTTTGGAATCTTCTTGCATAAGGCATGATCTCTTTCCCTAATTGTTAGTTAAAAATAAAGGCATATGTATTTTGTTTTAAACATTGGTTTATGAATCATAAACGATAGATTTTGAAAGATTGTTGAGGGTCTTTATGCATATGGTTTGGTATTGGTTTAAACTATGCTTTTTTATATATTTTTGGTAATAGTTTGCATATGTGGTTGTTTGTTTGTTATGGTTTAACTAATGGGTCTTGATTAACCCTAATTATGATAATTTACACTTTGGTTTTGGCCTTGGTAAAGGTATGCCCTCAACATGTTTGATAAAATGCCTCAAAGAATGTTTTTACTCTATTGTTGAACTTACATTGGAACTCTTGCATGGTTTGGTTTGGTAATGGAACTATAAATGGTTTTGGGTGGTTTAAATTATATAAATACTTTAAATGTTTTAAATGGTTTAAAATAGTCTCGAATGGTTTAAAAGGTAAAGGTTTTTGTGGTCATGGTTGGTCTATTTTGAAAACCTTGCGGGATACGTGGAAATCCCTCAAGTGAATGCATTAATGGAATTAGTTTAAACGGTTTGGAAAGGATAAAGGCTAAATGGTTATGCTTGTGGGGAACATGAAAGTCTACCAAGTGGTTTAATACGATATATGGAAGGGCATTTGAAAGTCCCCTTAACCTAAATGGTTTGGCTATGGATAGTACTTACAAGTAAGGGGTGGTATGATGATACCATTAATATTGGCCTTGGTTAATGAGATGGTAAATGGATTGGTTGGTTATTTGGAAAAAGGTTTTAATTGGACAATAATGGCGAGATGTGTAGCAAAGCCGTAGAAGATGGTTGTCGTGGGGGACCGAAATTGGAAACTCGTATTTGCCGATATGAGGATTGGTTTTAGTGGACCGTGTGTCAGATGTCACACTATTGGGGGATGTACTAGTCATCCCATGGGATACTTCCCTGGTCGTGTGACTACACGCACTGGGGACCTTTTAGCAGGGGAGCTGAACCCATATAGCCCGTGGGTAGTTTAGGATGACCAAGCTACACAACCTAGGTAATGGTTCTAAATGCATGATAAACTTGGTTCCCTTTCTCAACACTTATATATGTATGGTTTCATGTATCATGGATGGTTTTACTTGGCTTTGTAAATGGCATTTTTTTATCCCTATCCTGAGTGCATGCTAGTGTTCACCTACTAAACCCTCTACTGGAGGTTGTATACCCACACTATATAGGAACCAGCCATTTTACTCCTTTTGATTAGTGATTGAATTCAGGTACAGTAGATGTTGGATTGAAGTGGTGAGCTTCTATAGTTTGGAAGGTATCTATTTCATGTCATGGTTTATGTTACTTAGTTCTTGTCTTTCATAGACTTTGGTTTTTGACTATGGTCGAGAGCATGTCCCGACTGAGTACTTTTTTGTTAGTTTAGAGGCTTTGTATGGATAACTATGGACTTGGGTATGGTATGGACTGCTTATAGTGTATACATATATTGGCTTATTATAAATGGTTTTGGTTTATTGTTTCCATATTATTTTGGTTGGTTATTAGGTAGTTAGACATGACCGGGTTGGTATCAATTAGAATTATCCCAAAGTCACCACATGGGTAAACATACTATCTTGTTATATGTTTGGAATTCAGCTGACTCAAGGTATGTATTTGGTGGTTGGGTTGGGTAACAGGGGCAGTTCTCAATCCTAGTTGGGCTTAGAATTGCCTATTATGTCTAGGCCCCGGATCGGGTTATGATAAGTTGATATTAGAGCTTTAGGTTTTGGTTTCATGGGGTGTTCACAAAGTTGTGTCGAGTAGAGTCTTGCTTATGGGCGTGTCGTACTCTACATTTATAATCAGAAGGCTACAAGGCATCTAGGAATGTTTCACTTTCTTGGTTATTCTACTTTTGGGCTATGAAGTCTAAGGTCTTGAAATCTTCTCTTAATATTCTTTGGTTCACTCTTTGGATCATACCTCCTCAACAATCTAAAGGTTTTTGGAAACTCACCCGTCCCATTTGAGGACAACATGGATGGATTTAGTCTAACTCATGGGGCGCAGACCTTGTCAAGCGTCGCAACTTTTAGTTTTTCTCATGGAATCTCACCGGTCTCCATTGACACTATCTTGGAAGGTGGACTCATTCTTGGTTACCTCAGGGAGGGGTTACTAATATCGAGTTTTTTCACTCTACTAATCCATTAACCCAAATAGTGACAACTCTAGCACATCGATATGATCTTATTAGTACAAGGAGAAATGAGGTGAGGTTGGAAATAGGCCAGGTAAGGAGTCACAATTTCCTGGATAAATAGGAGTGTCCCACAAGGGTCGTCTCTTGGGAAACTAGGATATTGGGTGCTACTCTTGGTTTCAGTATTGGTCAAGGTTATCTCAATGCTTTTACTATCCCTTGGGAGTCCGAGGCATCTATTCATGTCGACACTGGTATGTTGAAAACTCTTTTCTTTGTGGTGTGTGTAATTTATTTGATTTGGCGTTCTCTCTCTTATGTAACCCCATGTATGGTTGTGTATTTTGGTTTTGGTCCTAAAGATTGTTTCAAAGTCTTTTGTTTTTCTATTTTTACCTGGGTAGGTGACTATGCAATTACCAAAAGAGTCTGTGGGGATGTGTGGTATCTGTTGGTAATAAAAGGTTCTTGGTGAAATTGTTTAACTTGAATATAGTGGATTTCGATGTCATTCAAAGAATGGATTGGTTGCACTCGTGCTATTCATTATTAGATTGTCGCACCCATTAGAATCCTTAGTGAGTTGGTTATGGAATGGGATGATGGTTTTATTTCATTCCCTAACTACTAAGGGAAAGGTTATTTTCCATCTTAGAGCTTGTAGATTGGTCTCCAAGGGGTGTCTCTATTATCGATTGGTTCGGGTTAAGGATTCAAACCCAGAAGGTATTTTCTTACATATGGCTTTGGTGGTGCATGAATTTCTTGGGGTCCTTCTAAGAAGCCTAATGGTGTCTTTCTAATAGGGAGATTGGTTTGGGATTGGTCTTGTTTTGGACATTTGTCCAAATTTCTATTCTTTCTGTATAGAATGGTTTCAGTGGAGTTAAGGGATCTTGAGGAGAAATTAAGGAATCTCCTAGGTGAAGATTACATCAGTCTTAGTATTTTCTACGGAGTGTCTTTATTTTACATGCATAAAGGGGAATGGTTCCCTAGAAATAGATAGGTTGTCGGTGGGTGACTAAGGAATTTAGGGTGTCCTTCTCATGGGGGAGGACCTTATAGGTGTATTCCATTTTATATGGGGTACTTTACTAGTAGTGCATGGTGGTTGATAAACATTAAGTGTGGATCTTAGATGCTGATTTTGATAAAAGGGAGTATATTAGCTTGGGGATAGCAATGAGGGAATTATGGAGGTAAATGGGTAGGTTGGATGAGGTTGAAGACTTGGGGATTACAATAGTGGAAAGGTTGTGACTTGGGCCGGAAAGTTCAGATTGAACGGAGGGACTGAGGATCTAGTCATTCGACAAGTTAGATCATGGAGCTTGCACGTATCTTTGTCCCTATATTTGTACTTTGTTATGGGCATGAAATTGATTTTTATATTCATGATTTTGAATGTGGATTTTGGCATAACTGAGGATTTTGACATAATTACTCATTTAATTGATTTTCCATGGATTATGATGCATTGTTCATATTTTACTAATGTTTACGAACATTGTCGGATGCATGGGACTGGTAAATAAATTTTGGGGTACAATGGATTCCCCAATTTCTTGGTTTTATTCCTGGAAATTTATATGCCCTCAAATTGTTTTTGAATTACCATTGAATATAATTTTGTCATATGATTTGACTACTCTTAAATCTTTGCGTTGCATAAATGGTTAAGGGAATCATGAATTGGTTTTGGTTAGATTCAAATGATTTTGAAAAGGCCTTGGTGGCCATGGTTTGATTTTGAAATGGTTTTGGCTTAATTGGAAAACTTGGAGTTAATTGGGTCTCATGGTTTTTGCATATCTATGTCAGGCTCTAGGTAGCATTTGGTTAAATAAGGTGATGGGTATGGGAGAACCAAATATCCCTGGTGTACGTCTTTGGTGATACCTATTAGAGTGGAGCATTGTTCTTGTAGATGTAATGGGGTGAAGGTTGATGGTTAGTATAAATCTTTCTTTAGCAGCGGACTTCAAGGAAAGGTCGGGTTGCATATTCTAGTGATACCCTTCTATCTCGATTAAAAGAGTGCTCTACTAGTGTTACATGCATTCTTATAGAACTTGTGCCTAAGGTTCACATTTTGCATTAGCCTTATTCCCCAAATATGATTTTTGGATTTACATTACATTACTCATGGTATGGGTGGTTGTGTTTCTTTCGGCGTTTATTTCAAAGGACTCCTTTTATGGTATGGTTTGGTCGGGATGTTTCTCTACTATGGACTAGGAGGTTGTTGTGATGTACTTCGTGCCTATGGTGTTGTGTCTTATTTTAGGGGTCTTTGTCTTGCCTTGGGAGGCATGGATAATTCTTGTACTTCAGTTCCTTAATGACTTTCCTTATGTTAGGATGGTAGTGGCTTAGAGAGAACAATGACATTTTGTTAAGGGGAATGTAGAAGTCCCTAAGTGGGGGAGAGTCTAGGGTAGCTACTAGAGTTAAGGTTTGAAGGTCAGGTAAGGTTGTTGTTACGATAAATGGTTAGGAAAAGATCAGGTGGTTAAAATCCTTGTGTAATGATAGAGGGTGCTAGATCTTTTAAAGGATAGATCATACCGCGGGTATGTAAGCAGTAGGCTTGAATTGCTGTGGTTGGTAGATGTGCCCATGGTTTTGTTGGGTTTGGTAAGGCATAGTTTTTATGAATGTTTCATGGTTTCATTGCTGCATGATTTTGGTGTTCAATCATAGCTTGGGGATTTTGGTTATAAATGGTTGGATATGGGTTTGCTCATGTCCTTTACTCATAGTTTCCATATTGTAAAGGTAATGAAAGCTGAATAGTATTCTGGGATAAATATAAGGAGTAGAACCCGCCTTTGTGCTTTGGATAGGCTTAAACATGGATTTGGTGGTGTGTAGTTAGACTTAAGCTCTCGTAGTGGTGAATCTTGGTAAACTCTAGATCAAATTGGACTCTCTCTTTAGCATGAGCCCATTCATCTGGTAATCTATGATGTCTGTATGTGTGGGAGGGGAGGGGGTTGGTCCTTGGTTGGTTGGTTCCTTTGGTTGGTAATGGTATCTCGGATTCTTAGATCCTTAAGGATCTTGGATAGGTAAGTTCGCCGGTTGAAAATGAAAGGTATGGCTTCAGTAAAGGTTTCATGGTGGAACTAAAAGTCCGTGAAAGCCATTTGGGATGCGGAAGTGGACATGGAGTCTAAGGATCCACGTTAGTTCTTTGTCCCAAAAATTCATGCATAGGTATGTGTTCTTCAACACATATTTGGTTTTCTAACTTGGTTAAAGGTGAGGAATGGTTGCTCTTGCATCTTTGTTTTCTAACTTAATTAAAGGTCGGAATGAAGGTGTTGGGTTTAAATCGTGCTTAGGATACGTGATGATCTTCTCATCTTGGTTTGTGTTCTTGTCCTCTACTTTGGTTGGGGGAAAGTTTGATGTGTGTTAATGTGTTACCCCGTGCTTGTTCTTACACTTACCTATCATTCGAGGACGAATGATCCTAGTGGAGGAGACTGAAACATCCCAAGTATTGGACCCTTGAAAAATTTCCTAAGTTTTGGACTCACTAGGCTTGGTATAACTCAAGGGTTCCACTTGTACCCATTGGATATGAGTTAGGGGCTGTCTTGAGGGTTTACTTGTACCCTAGGCAGTATGTTAGGCTTTGCTACTGCCTAAGATACGACTCACAAGGGTAAGAATCGTATAGGAACATACGAGTGGTGCAAGGCAAGTCTTATGGTACGTGTTTGGATTGTCTTGTGGAATTTATCCAACATGTAAGTGGTGGGTACGATTTGGGGTGTCACTCATACCCATAGGTACGAGTGGGGAGGTTTGATTCATATATAGTGTATGACCCCACAAAATTCTAAGCTTAACTCAGTTTGTTAAAGCTTGAAAAGAGGTCCCAGACTTAGAAATTTCAGCTAAGTAATTACACTTAGAATTATTTTAGCCTTCGTAGGATGGCTACTCTATTTCACGACCCTCATAACTTTAAAGTAATGATTTGTAGTTGAATCATGATCAGGAATGTCAGTGGGTGTTCTCGGACAAGTTTTGGATTTTATTAACGTCGTTTGGATCACATTTGAAAGCTCAAACTAGTGGATAATCGCGATCTCGACGCGTCTGTCACCCATCGCGTTGAGGAATATTTTCCTCCAGCTCCCAGTGCAAATTTCAAAGAACCGATGCAAACTCGACGGAATGCATTTGCCATCGCGTCGATGCCAACGACGCGGTATGTCGGTCTACGTGTCGCTAGGCCAGTTTTTCATTCATTAAAAATAATGTCCAGAGGGGTAAATGAGATATTTTCCTCACTTCGACCCAACCCCTAAAACACAAAATTCACCCCTCACAAAGCAAATTACATTCTTTTCTCTCAACTACTCTCAAGAGCAAAACCCTAGATCATCAATTTCAAAATCAATTCTCAAGAACACTCTATCAATCTTCAAGAATTCAAGAATTAAGGTATGTTAAGTGTTCATCCAAGTGTTTCCTTGCACCCTTGAATTTCAATAAACCTTTTGAACTACAATTAAACAGTTTTGATGAATTTCTTGATTGAATTTGATTGTGTTCATGACTATGATGTTAGTTGAGTTTAGAATCTATGATTAGTTACAAGTTCATGAGAAATAAATGGCATGTATGGGCTGTTGTATGGTTTCATGTTAAAAATCCCTTTGAAATTGTAAGTTGGGACTATGATTATGATGCTTGCATGATGTATTACAACCGTGTGCATAAATTATGCTCTTCAAGTGTTTTGGTGAATTGTTCTGTGAGTTAAGTAATGAAATTAGATTATGTTAGCACGTATACAAGCTCATGCATATCAAGTGTTTCACAAAATGTCTAAATGAATACATTTTAGTGGGCAAGTACTATTATGCTACTAAATTCATGAAGTGTTCTACTTTTCATGCTATCGAGTCCTGGGGGTATTTAATACTCGAAAAACCTAGTTTTTTACTAGAGCTACAACAGTTAGAAAATAGTTTTAGTAGTACTCAATAATTAGTCTCAGCTCAGTATTTAGTTCAGAACTCAGTAGTATTCAGTTCAGAACTCAGTAGACTCAGTCATTTCATAGAGTTCTGTCAGTAATTAGTTCAGAACTCAGTGAACTCAGTCTAGTTCAGTCAGACAACACGATCAGTAATACTTTAGTCAGGCCTAGAACAGTTTAGAAATCAATTCAGTGTCTTTCAGTTGGGAGTAGGATTCAGCACCGAGCGAGCCTAGGGATGAGGGCTCACCCGTTAGATAGGACTGAGAAGCAATCCCTAAGTTCCAGAACTACGTAGCCAACGTAGGTTATGAGATATCACCCGTTAGATAGGACTGACATACTCAGGGATCACCTGCTAGTTAGGACTGATCTCAGGGGCCATCCTCTAGACTAGGACTGACCCCACAGCCAGTTGCCATTAACCATGGCACGGTAATGACACCCTTCTAATTGGGGTTACAGATTGGACCCCAATTCACTTATCTTATTTGGGGCATGTCGGTTAGATGATTACCTCCCACAATTTTAGTTTCAGGCTCAGTATAAAACTCAGTTTAGTTCTACAGATTTATGACTGTCAGATACAGTCACCCATCTCAGTATATAACTCAGATTAGTTTTACAAAATCAGGACTGTCAAATACAGTCACCCAGTTATCAATAATATAGTATCATTAAACTCAAATAACAGTGAATTAATATTCAAAACTCAGTAGCCAGTGTTATCATGATCTCAGTTACAGTTCAAGTATTCATGCATGTACTCACATTCAGTTATATTCATGTTACTAAGTCAGTTATTGTTCATGCATATGAACCCATGCATATCAGCCTACCTCACTTAGCATACCAGTACATTCAAAGTACTGATACATACTTTTCTTTGCGCTATGATATCTTATATCATAGGTTCAAACGTACGGGCTCCTGACTGTACTTAGCAGCCTAGCCTATCAGCAGCAGACTTATTAGTGTGTCCTCATAGTTCGAGGATAAAGTTATTGGCTCAGTTTATCAGTAGTTTAGTAGTTGGAGTCAGTTGGGGGCTTGTCCTATCAACTCCAATTTCAGACAATTAGAGGCTTTCAGACTAGAGTATTTCAAATAGATATTTCAGTATTCAGTTTTTGATATTTATTATTTATTTTTAGTTTTGAACCTTATGGAAAGTTTCCACCAAATTTTTGCATTATCACAGTATTATTACTCAGTTATTACAGTACGTACCAGTCATGGGTTAGCTTGTGGTCCTTCAGAATTATGAGCACCGTGTAGCATTTGGGGTATAGACTCGGGGTGTTACAAACTTGGTATTAGAGCCTAAGGTTCAACATAGTCCTAGAAAGTCTGAAAGCCACATCTAGTAGAGTCTTGTACATGGGTGTGTAGCACGCCACACTTATGGATAGGATTCTATTAGATGTTTTAGGAAAAGTTTCCTTTCTTTCAATATTTATGTCGTGGGAGTGAGCATGAGCTTATTTTAAACTCTCAGTCTAATCCACTTCTTCCTTCTATTTACCGAACATGCCTCCCAAATAGAACAATGGGAGAAGAACAGAAAACCAGTCAGCACCTCAACCCATTCAGGAAGATCCCGTGGATGAACATGTCTCTCATGCAGAATTTAGAGATGTATTCACTACTCTAGCCAATTCAGTAGTAGCTTAGAACGAACGACCAACTATTGTTCAGGCCAATCCAATGGCCAATACTGCTGCAGCCAGAATTTCGGACTTCACCCGAATGAACCCTCCTTCCTTCACGGGATCTAAGTCAGAAAAAGATCCATAAGAGTTTCTCGACTAGGTTCAAAAAGTCACAGATATTATAGGCATGACTTCCAGTGAGAGTGCTGAGTTAGCTGCCTATCAGCTACAAGATGTAGCCCATATGTGGTTTAAGCAGTAGAAGGTAGACAGGTGTGCAAATTCAGAGCCCATAGAGTGGGAAGAGTTTGCTACCTCTTTTCTAGATAGATTCTTTCCCTTAGAGATGAGAGAAGCCAAGGTGTTAGAGTTCATTAATCTCAGGCAAGGAAATATAAGTGTAAAAGAGTATTCCCTCAAGTTTACTTAGTTAGCCAGATATGCTCCCTATGTAGTAGCAGACAATAGGTCCAGAATGAGCAAGTTCATATCTGGGGTATCAGAGAGTGTGGGCAACGAGTGCAGGACTGTGATGTTGATCAAAGAGATGGACATATCTAGTATTATGGTCCATGCTCAATAGATTGAGGACTAGAAGCTTAAGAATAAGGAGAGAGAAAATAAGAGAGCAAGAATGGGTAGCTTTAGTTTTGCTCAGCTAAGCTCAGAGAGAGGTAACCATTCTCAGTTTAGTCAGAAGTTTTTAGTCCCAGTTCCATCTTCAGCTAGTACACCAGTACCAAGGTTCAGGTACGATAGTCATGATGGGGCACCAGGCTCCAAAACCTAGGGTAGTATGAGCAGTGATCGTACCCATTCGCTTTGCGAAGAATGCGGTAACACTACCTAGGAATGTGTAGAACTGGCAGTGGTGTATGTTTTGGATGTAGAAATATAGGACACAGGATGTGGGAGTGTAGATTAATGGCTCTGAGGGGAAAAGATTTACGCCAGTAGGGTCAGTCCAACTATCCTTCAGTTCAGTCCGATCGCCCGAATTGGAAGGGTGATACTTCCAGTACCACTAGTGGGCAAAACCCAAACAGGCTTTATGCACTTCAGTCAAGACATGATTAGGAAGGTTCTCCTGATGCGGTCAATGGTATGTTATAGATCTCCCATTTATTTGTTTATGCCTCTTCAGATCCAGGAGCTTCTTTTTCTTTTGTAACCCTTTGCATAACATCAAATTTAAGGTGAGACCAAATATTAATAGGACCTTTCCTAGTCTCCACCCCAGTGGGTTAGTCTACATAGCTGGAGGGCATACAGAAACTGTCCAGTTATGCTATCTCAGAAAGTCAGGCCTTCAGATTCTAGTAGTAATGTCAGTATGTATAAACAAGTAGTGGGAGGGGATGATGCCCAACCCATCTTTACCTCTGTGCAAAGTTTTGTACTTCAGTTATCATGATGTCTACTCATGCCTTACCTATCAGCTCTATGATCATAGCCCATATTCGTACACATTAAAAAAAATCATGTACGGTTACAGTTCCTAGTAAAAGGAGTTCTAGTTCACGTAGTGTTACGAATCATGTTCCATGAATACAGAAACTCCGAACTCAGGTCATGTAGTTCATGATTTCTGCACTCACGCCTTATAGTGTGTTCAGTTCACATGATTCATGCTACGCTCCTAATGACCATCTAGATTCAGATTTATGTCACATATATCCTCAGTTTAGATCTCTTGATAAATCCATGATGTTTATATTCTACTCATCAGGCCTCAGTAAGTATCGAGTTCGGTATAGTATTTAGTCATGCTTCAGGTCCTTATGTTTTTAACCCTTCAGTGAAATTTCCTTATGCAATGATGTAGTGATGAGCGATTGCATACTTGTTTTACATGAGCCTGTAGTTATGAAGATAGGCTTGAATGTTAGGTTAGTGTGCAAGTAAATGGCTAGCGGGGAGACGTATTTAGTGCATGAAGGAATGTAAATTAGAATTTTTTATGAGATAAGAAGTTGAGAGAAGGTAGAGCATGAGTGTCTATTCAGATCCTTGATTTATGTTAGTCTCCATCATATAGTTATCAGAACCTAGTATTCAGTTCCAGTACAGTATCAGTTACCATCTTAGTTATAGTCTCAATCATAGTCTTAGTCCAGTAATCAGATCAAAAACTCAGTTCAATTTCAGGTTTTCTTGACCATAGCATACAACTATCAGTTATTCAATTATTAGTATTTCAGTACCTTAGTTTACAGAATATTTTAGAATCATGTTATATGCTTGGTCTTTCATTCTCAAATAATATAGTTTTACAAATTCAAGCTCAGTTATCTCCTGTTACACAGTCAGTCCTTACCTTATTTGTATAATTCTCTACAGTTCCAGTCCAGCTGTTCAGACTAAGTGCAATTCAATATTACATGACCAAGTATTCATCTATCAGCCATTCAGATAATCGGATAAGTTAGTATGTTTATGCACTTGTGCTCAGCACCCATGTGAATATTTTCAGTAGCCTCAGGTGATGTGCTGTACTAAGGTGGAGAGTATAGTTGAGAGAGTATTCAAGGGATATGTCTAAGCTTGAAAATTTGTAGTTGCAGTGCATAAGGCTTAGCCCCTTCATCTTAGATGATACTTCATAGACCTCAACTCATATTACATAATTTTAGCCAGGATGTGATTTTCTTATTCAGCTATTTTATTCAGCCATGCCAAGACACCTTTCTCCCTAAAGCCACTAGAAGTCTATAGCAGGAGTGTCAAAGAAAGGCTCCAGTCAAATATAAGTTTTTAGTATAAGTTAGTCGGCAAAACCAGCAATTCAGTTTAGAAGTTAGGCGGACAATATTTATATGGTTGGATTTCCCATCTTTCCATCTAGTCGCACTATCTGAAGTCTTATGAATGTAACTATTCCAATATTGAGAAACCATGTGGTTGCGAGTTCAGCTCAGTTCAGGTGTCATGCCTCAGTTTCAGATCCCCGATATGCAGTCACGATTCAGTTCGTAGGTACCCTATGCATCATCTTAGTTTTTTCTCAGTATCTCAGCCAAGTCAGCATTTTTCAGGGGACATAATATCCCAAGAGGGAGATGCACTATAATCCCCTGAGCTTTCATGACCTAAACCTTCCATCTTCTCTTCACATAACAAATCCAGTTTGGAGTAGTGGGTACTTATAGGTGGATCCTCAAGTTCCAATCTGAGCGGTAAACCATGAATTCAGGGGATCAGTTTAGTTAATGATATTCAATTCATGTATCATGTTTCAGTCTCAGTTATGTTCTCATACTCCCGTTCAAGCATGTTTAGTATATAATTCTAGGTTCATCAGTATTCTCGGCTTAAGGTAACAGTCTTCCTTAGATTGGCTTAGTCCATATTCAGTTATAGTTATAAACTTTGTATCCATTACCATTGCATATTCAGTCATGAATTCATGAATTAATTCAGTCATGTACTCATGCATCAGATATGCATGTTTAGTTTGAAACCTCAACTTATCAGTAGCTTCAGTTAGGTGTTCCATGCATTAGATATGCATGTTCAGTATGTAAGCTCAGCCTATCAGTATTTCTCAGCTTAGTCAGTCTCATTCGAGGACAAATGTTCTCAAAGGGGTGATATTATAAGACCCCGCAAAATTCTAAGCTTAACTCAGTCCATTAAAGCTTGAGAGGTCCCAGACTTAGAAATTTTAGCTAAGTGTTTACACTTAGAATTATTTTAGCCTTTGTAGGTTGGAGACTCTATTTCACGACCCTCATGACTGTTAAGTAATGACTTTTAGGTTGAATCATGAAAAGGAATATCAGTGGGTGTTCTCGGATAGGTTTTAGATTTTTTAAACTTCGTTTGGATCATATTTGAAAGCTCAAACTAGCGGATCGACATGATCTCGATCCGCCGTGTCACCTATCTCTTCAATGAATATTTTCCTACAACTCCCAGTGCAAATTCTAGTGAACCGATGGGACTCGACATGATGCGTTGGCCATCGCATTGATGCCAACAACTCAATGCGTCAGTCTGCGCGTCGCTAGACCAGTTTTTCATTCATTAAAAACAGCTTCCAGAGGGGTAAATGAGACATTTTCCATACTTCGACTCAGCCCCTAAAATACAAAATTCAGCCATCACAAAGTAAATTACACTCTTTTGTCTCAAATTGCTCTCAAGAGAAAAACCCTAGAACATCAATTTCAAAATTAATTCTTAAGAACACTCTATCAATCTTCAAGAATTCAAGCATTAAGGTATGTTAAGTGTTCATCCAAGGTTTTTCTTCCACTCTTGGGGTTCAAGAAACCTTTTGAACTACAATTAGATAGTTTTGATGAATTTTATGATTGAATTTGATTGTGTTCACGACTATGATGTTAGTTGAGTTTAGAATCCGTGATTAATTACAAGTTTATGAGAAATAAATGATATGTATGGGTTGTTGGATGGTTTCATGTTAAAAAGGCTTTGAAATTGTAAGTTGGGATTATGATTATGATGCTTGCATAATGTATTACAGTTGTGTGCATAAATTATGCTCTTCAAGTGTTTTGGTGAATTGTTCATGTGAGTTAAGTAATGAAACTATATCATGTTACCATATATACAAGCTCATGTATATAAAGTATTTGACAAAATGTCTAAATGAATGCATTTTAGTAAGCAAGTACTATTATGCTACTAAATTCTTGAAGTGTTCTATTTTTCATGCTATCGAGTGCTGGGGGTATTTAATACCCGAAAAACCTAGTTGTTTACTCGAGCTATAGCCGTTACAAAATAGTTTCAGTAGTACTTAGTAATCAGTCTCAGTTCAGTATTTAGTTCAGAACTCAGTAGTATTCAGTTCAGATCTCAGTAGACTCAGTCAGTTCACAGAATTAAGTCAGTAATCAGTTCAGTACTCAGTGAACTCAGTCTAGTTCAGTCAGACAACACGATTAGTAATAGTTCAGTCAGGCCTAGAATAGTTTAGAAATTAAGTTAGTGTATTTCAGTTGGGAGTAGGATTCAGCACTGAGTGAGCCTAGGGATAAGGGATCACCCATTAGATTGGACTGAGAAGCAATCCTTAAGTTCTAGAACTACGTAGACTGTGTAGGTTATGAAATATCACCCATTTGATAGGACTGACATACTCAGGGATCACCCGCTAGTTAGGACTGATCTCAGGGGTCACCCGCTAGGCTAGGACTGACCGTATAACCTGTTGTCTTTACCCATGGCACGGTACTAGCACCCTTCTAATTGGGGTTTCAAATTAGACCCCAATTCAGTTGTCTTATTTAGGGCATGTCGGTTAGATGATTACCTCCCACATTTTCAGTTTCAATCTCAGTATAAAACTCAGTTCAGTTTTACAGATTTATGACTGTCAGATATAGTCACCCAGCTCAGTATATAACTCAGATCAGTTTTACAGAATCAAGAATGTCAGATAAATTCACCTAACTATCAGTAAACTCAAATAGCATTAAATTAATATTCAGAACTCAGTATCCAGTGTTATCATAACCTCAGTTACAGTTTACGTATTCATACATGTACTCACATTCAGTTATATTTATGTTACTCAGTCTGTTATTGTTCATGCATATGAACCCATGCATATCAGCTACCTCACTTAGCATAACAGTACATTCAAAGTACTGATGCATACTTTTCTTTGCGCTGTGATGTCTTATATCATAGGTTCAGATGCACGATCTCCTGACCGTACTTAGAATTCCTTCCTATCAATGACAGACTTATTAGTGAGTCCTCATAGTTTGAGGAAAAAATTAATACCTCAGTTTATTAGTAGTTTAGTAGTTGGAGTTAGTTGGGGGCTTGTCCCATCAACTCCAATTTTAGATAGTTAGAGGCTTTAAGACTTAGAGTATTTCAGACAAATATTTCAGTATTCAGTTTTTATTTTTAGTTTTGAACCTTATGACAAGTTTCCTCCAAATTTTCACATTATCACAGTATTATTACTCAGTTATTACAGCAGGTACTAGTCATGGGTTAGCTTTTGGTCCTTCGAGATTATGAGCATCATGTAGCGTCTGGGATACATGCTCGAAGCATTACTAGTATTTAAGGTCTTGGAAGGTCTTGGGTATGAGTTGGGGTAACACTCATACCCTAGGATCGGATGGTAAGGGGGAGTCTTACCCCTGGGCATGGTTTGTTTTAATTATTAAGTTAAGGGTAGCTTTGACATTTCCTCCTCCTAAACCCTTATGATATCACGTTATATAACCCTATATGGCCTTTTATAACACTTATTAAAGGATCATAACACATCAAATACTCTCTCAAACTCACTCTTGGTAGATTGGAGGCTAGGGTTTCTCATGTGTTCTTATAAGGGGCTTAAGAGTCATGTCCTCTTCAGAATCTTCTTGTATAAGGCATGTTCTCCTTACCTCATTGTTATTTCAAAATAAAGGCATGTGTATTATGTTTTAAATGTTGGTTTATGAATCATAAATGGTGGATTTCAAAATATTATTGAGGGTTTTTATGCACATGGTTTGGTATTGGTTTACTATGTTTTTTACATGTTTTTGGTAATGGTTTGCATATGTGGTTGGTCGTTGGTAATGTTTTGAATATGTGGTTTAAACAATGTTTTTTTACATGTTTTTGATTTGGTCTTGCTTATAGACTTATCCCAAAGTCACCACATGGGTAAACACATTATCTTATTATATGTTTGAAATTCAGCCGACTCAAGGTACACGTTTGGTGGTTGAGTTGGGTAACGGGGGCGATTCTCAGTTCTGGTAGGGCTTGGGATTAGCCATTACATCTAGAACTCGGTTTGGGATGTGACACTCAACTTAGGTGATTTGCCTGAGTTGAGGTGCATAGTGTCCAATGAGGACCAGGGGCCAAAACAGGTTCATTGTAAAGGAAACAGGAAGGTGAAATTGGACAAAATTAGTCTATTAAGGCTTACGTGGACTTACAACAAAAATGGCCTATGATCACTTCCTACTTGACTATCCTAGACCTAGGTAAAAACAACAGGGCTAGTTCTGGATTACGACACACCTGGAACTCGTAATAGCTCGCACACTCGTACAGGGTTGCATTGCTATGTACTACTTATAAAATTATGCAACTATTTTCACTAATTGTTCTATCCCTAATCCCAATGCCATTATCAGAGTCACAACAGTCTCACACATACACATATGATACAACACAAAAATTTTAGTAGGGGTCTTAATTTTTCAACACAATTTTATTAGACACAAATACTCTGCATAATCCGCAATCATATCATGTTTCCAAACTCACAAATCAATTTTAATACAAATTAATTTCAAAAGTATTTCAAAAATCAATAAAAACAATCTTCTATCATAGGTGTCGATTTTCTCCCTATTTCAGTACCTTGTCAGCACTGAACTTACTAGTCATTATAGACTTTTAGATACTTTAATTATTCAGCTATTCCCAGAAATTCAGAATCAGATATACCCCCAAACCCAACTGAAAATCCTTGCACTGACCCCAGTGCTAACAAAATGTAAAGTAAGGATAAAAGGTTATACCTGGGATCTAAAGGTGCCGAATTAACAACATCAGTATGTGGGCCCTCAACCCAGATCCCACTCTCCCCAGCCATCGTCCCATCAGCTGCCAGGACAAAACCATCAATAATAGTTGGGGGCAAAACATTGTACCCCTCAGCATCAATAACAGGTGGTCTTGAACCACTAGCTTCAGCGTCCATCTCACGGACCCTCGTCTCCTGGTCCTGCTCATCCTGATGACTATCTGCCTTAACTTTCTTCAAAGCCTCTTTCTCCTCACGCCTTCTTTTATTCTTTGCTTTTCTTTAATCTTGGGTCTCATCAACTCTCAACTCTAGAATAGCCCAAATATTAGGAACATGGATAGTGGGTACCACTGTCTCAATCATGGGCTCCGAAATCACCGGTCTATCATACGACTCATGTACTATCCTCTTTATTTTGGCTACTTCAATCTTTGTATCTATAATATTGGGCATATTACCATCACTTAACTGTCGATTAATCCTAGACTCAGACACATCAAGTCTGCCCTAAACTTGTCTGTCTTGGTTCACGAACTGTGTATCAAGCCAAGGTTTCATGCCCCCTTCCATATGACCGACCTTAGCCTCTACTGTGGCTAATATTGTCATAGCTTCAGTACACATTTCCTACAAAATCATGATAAGTCCTTAAGGCATACCTCGTGGCCTATGTGTCACAGACTAGACTAGAGGAGGAGCATTAGAAGTACACATTGCATCAGTCTACATAGTCGCTGACTACTCACCCATCTCAGCTGCCTCAGTAGTCTCGGCCTGACTACTCTGCAGAATATATCAGCCATTAAATCTGCTACTTGCCTTTCTTGCCGGGCCAAAAGGTTAGCTACATCTCGAATTAGGCCTAAGCCAGTGGTGTTCGTGGCCTCTAACATCTCATCGATACCCGAGGATTCTTGTACTCCCGCAGCCAGGCACATATGGATGATCATGTAAGGATACACCAATAGAGACTTCTCACCTCCTACAACTCTATCTCTTAACTCCCAATCTAACAACTCACAAACATCGATAACCAGCTATGAACCCGGCATCATAGCAGCCAGGACAAGGCTTAGAACATTATCTCCCTTGGTTAGACAAAGCTTGTGTTGGTACAATGTCCAGTATGCCTTACCCTCAAAGTTGAGGGTATTCTTCTCAATATTTTGGGAGACCACCCCTGGGCCTCCTACTATCGACACATCGTTTTGTCCATTCGAAGTTATTTGCTTCGCAATCCATCTAAAGAACTCCATATTTTCCTCAGAACCCAACATCTTCCAAGTGATATTTCTTATTTCTTCCATTTGATAGTCCATATCTTCAGTGTTTACTAAAGGCTGATACTTTGGTCCGTACATAGTGAAATGTCCACCCGTACTCCCTGAATAGTAAGTATAGCAATAGACTTACCTCCTTTCCACAGTTGACCGTAGGGATATTGTTTTTGTAGTTCACCCTTGTATGCCGCATAAAATTCTCATACTATTACCTTGTTATATTTCCTGATCACTCTCGTCATCCATTCAAAGCCATACTGCCTGAAGCGCTCCTCGACCCTAGGTATATCCAACATCCTAGTAGTCATCAACCTCCGCTCAAGATACAACACCCATTTGATGTTTCTACCCTGAGGTTTACTTAATCTACTGGTAAAAATTTCTTGCATACTAGGTACCCCCATCGTTCGACGATGGGCACCGAAGCAGTGGTAAGCGAAAGTGAAGGATCCTATCGATTAATCGGGGAAGCCTCAACCTCTTCTATACTATGGAAATTCTCAGAACTTGCTTTCTTCGAACTTGATTCATCATCATCATCAGTATCAGAGGGTGGTGTGTATGATACGGAGAGGTAGTTGGATTATTTCTTCTTGGACCTCATGGAAGTGTTTCCTCCGAGGGTACAACATTTTCCCCCTTGTCAACCTTTTTCCTTTTTGGGGTAGCCTTGCTCATTGTTGTGCTTTTGTATAGGTCACCGCTATGTTTGGATGATACTGTAAACTCAAAACTAGTTGATTCAAAACTAGTAGTTAGTGCCTTTTTGTTGCCCTTTTTGGCCACTTGCTTAGCAGCTGATGTGTTCTTAGGAGGCATGGTACCTCTAAGGGCACCATCATTATTAAGTAAATAAAGAAAAGAAAAGCAAAAATAAGAAACAAAAGTTCAGTGTACATGTTCTGATCAGGGTACGAGTACGGGATACATATCGTATCGACTGGGTACGACTCATATGAACGAGTTGTATCATACACAATGCATGAACAATTACTCACTGGTTTGCTTACGACTCCTCCTAACTAGTCGTACCAACAAGGTATGACTCATTACCAATAGTCATAAGCAGATCAAACACATTTTATAAAATATTATTCCTCCAAGGTCTGTACGACTAAAGTATACGAGTCGTATAGATTGGGTACGACTCATTTAAGCAAGTCGTATCCATTCCAAAACTTTAAATTTGTTAGACTTCCATGTTGTTAGTGGGTATGATCCCCATTACGACCTCATTACTAGTGGGTACAAGTCGTAAAGAGTCTCGTATCCACTGCAACATAGAAGTCCAACTTTAAAGTTGGACTCCAAATCAAATTTCCCAAAATACCCACTAATTTATGCAATAATACCACTCATTTTCAGTCAAAATAACACACAAAATTAACACCAAAATACAAGTTTATTCCCCATTTCCATTTTTAACATAAACCTAAGAATTAAGGATCCAAAATGCAATACCCAAATAATCTCAACTTAAAGCAACTTAGAAATAACTCACTTGCATGATTTCAACTTGAAAAATACTGATTTTGAGCTGGAAACTTACTTGAATGAGTTCAATTTAGGTTATTCAATTTTTTACTTGTTCTTTCCAAAATTTGTGCAGAACTCAAGCAAGGTTAAGAATCTGAGCACGTTGGTATCTAATTCCAACTATTTTTGAATTAATTTGGGCATTGGAAGCTTTCAAATCTAGCAACAATGGTGGTTTTGGCGTGTTTCTGCTATCGGGTACCCTATGGATACCCTTCTTTCTTTTAAACCAAGCTCTAGGCTGGGTTGACCCACGACCCTGACCTGGTAAGCTTGGGTACAAGTTGTGTATACGAATTTTACCTAGGCTTACGGGTCTTTTCTTATACTCGTATAGGCCTGGAACCTTACCTGAGTTCTAGAGTCGATACAATTTAATGTGATGAGTTGTACCTTGAGGGTACGATTCATTTTGAGAGTCGTATCCACTCTAGAAACTTTCAAATAATTCTTCTTAGTCTCCCAGGTCTATAGGACTCCTACTCACGAGCCATACCATCCAGATACGACTCGTAAGAAGTCTGTATGACCAAACTTTTTTGAACTTTTTTGGGTATCTTTTGCACTTTTTATTCCTGCACACTGAACAAACATATAAACCTATAAATAAATAAGTACAAAAATATGGGTTGCCTCCCATGAAGTGCTTGATTTAACATCACGGTACAACGTCATGAACTTGGTTACTTAGTCTTCACCAAGTTCAATTTCAAAAACCTCATTCACTTCTTCATAATTTCCCATATAGTGCTTTATTCTTTGCCCATTTACCTTAAACGGGCTTCACCATCCCTCTTAAGTTCTAAAGCACCATAGGGATAAACTTTTGTAACTGTGAATGGACCATACCATCTAGACCTTAACTTACCTGAGAACAATCCAAGCCTTGAGTTGTAGAGCAATACTGGTCACCTTTTTTGAAGATTCTTTTCTCAATTTTGCGATCATGATGGCGCTTTATCTTTTCCTTGTAAAGTCCAGAACTTTCATACGCTTGGAGTAAAAATTCATCCAATTCATTCA
Source organism: Capsicum annuum (assembly GCF_002878395.1). Lineage (NCBI taxonomy): Eukaryota > Viridiplantae > Streptophyta > Magnoliopsida > Solanales > Solanaceae > Capsicum > Capsicum annuum. The sequence continues at coordinate 95,526,074 of NC_061111.1, read as the reverse complement.
TACTCTTCATCCTTGACTTTGCTGCATGTTGCCACTCAAAATTTAGCTTCTTCAAATCCCTTAGTGCTTTATGTTCAAGCTCAATAGGCAAGTGACAAGACTTTCCATACACTAGCTGATAAGGTGAAACACCTATTTGAGTCTTGAATGCTGTCCGATAAGCCCATAATACATATCTATTTTTTGTGACCAATCAGTCCTATTGACATTTACTGTCTTCTCCAAGATGGACTTAATTTATCTATTGGATACTTCTACCTGTCCACTAGTCTGCAGATGATAAGGTGTTTTCACCTTACATTTCACTCCATACTTCTCTAGCAGACCTCTAAATAGACGATTATAAGAATTTGACCCTCCATCACTAATTATAGCACGAGGCTATAACACCCCGAAAAATGGGTCCTAGAGCGTCACACGGTGCTTGAGGCTACGAGTAGCCCCAAGCTAACCCTTTGAGCCATTTTCATTCAGTTCAACACAAATCAACGAGGTTTCCATAAATAACCCTCAAATATCAACAAAGTAATCATCATCCAAGAATAAAAGAATTTCAGAAAGATAATAAAATTTAACTTATTAGTCAACTCCCAACATCTATACTAGTCTGACAAGCCTCTAAGAAAATCAATAAAATCAGCGAGCCATTGAGACATGCCCTAACTGACTCATACTCAGTTATCAAATGTAAACAATTCCGTGAAACTAACATCAGACATCACGTCCTCGGAACATGAGGACTCACCACAATAGAGGATGTAGAATAGCGTGCCCAAAGAATCACTATCAAACCTAAAACTGAGCATCTGAACCTATATTCTGAGAAAATGCAGCCCACATCCGAAGATGTGGGTCAGTACCATGGAAAGAAACCGAGTATATGGGGGTGTATGCAGTTGTATAAACATCATCATCATAAATATTTATAAGAAATATGCAGGATGTATGAAAGACTCACATAGCCCAAAGAAAATCATCACAATCATGAGAGGATGAAATAAGTACAATCACATGTGAATCATAATAAAATTTGTCAATCACTTTCAGTTCATCAAGAATATCAATTCTCATAATATAGATATCATTTAAATCTTTTGAAAGAATAACTTTCACAATTCTACTTTCAAATCACTTCACCATTCACCATAGACACAAGGAAATACACACACACTGGGAGATCCTGTAACCGACATAAACCATGTGAGCTACATGGAGTCCAACGTACAACCCACGTTGGGGAGAGCCATCCTATCCTTGCCATCGGAGTAGGACTATCGATATCAAATCCACACAAACTAGTGATCACTATATAAATCAGCCTCAGGATCACTCCTACAGGGGCATGTAGTTCTAGGGAAGTAAGGTTGCTTTATACCTCCCACTCGGTACTAAAGATTTCTTCCGGACTTAGCTCAGATCATTTCAAAGACAATCCACAACAAAACAATTTCAGTAATATATAAATATACATCAGGAGCCATCATGCTTCCCATCTATCAAAATTAACCACGTTGTGGATTTCTTTTACACTCGAGTTCAAAACAACTCCATTAATACCAAAAGGTCAAATCATTCAAAATATCTCAAATATTCAACATCAACGTACTTATAACACACTTTCTCCAAAAAAACACAATTTCCAATGGGGATTCACGACCCAAATATCAAAATCATGATAAATATCGTTCAAGATTCATACTTTATATCTCCACACATGTAAATTCATCTTTCAAAATCATAAACATCAAGATTTCATAATAATCATCATAAGATATGGGTTCATGCTTCAAATTTGTAAAAATCAAATAAAAATTATGCCTTTGTAAAGAAAATCACTTTTGGGCACAAGAACGAAAGAGAGTTCTTGTTGAAAAACCCCACATACCTTGAATGATGAACTTTAGATCGATAGTCATTTTTGAGATGTTAATCGTGCCTTTGAATAATGGTTCTTGGAGTTCTTGAACTAGGAACTTGGAATCTTGAATAAATTTGTAGAATTAATGGTGAACTTTGGAGGTTCTTGAAGTTGGATGTAGGAGCTTAGGGTTTTCTTTTTTGAGGGAATTTGATGAAATATAACATATAATGCTTCTAATATGATTTAATATAGGGTTTGGAAGGATTTTGGGTAAGGGGGAATGACTGAAACGCCCCTAAAAATTAAATAATTCTCGAATCTGTCCTTTGGTGGACTATTTTGATAGTCTGAAGTAGATCAACCATAACATTTTACTCTGATATCCAAATTGGATGAAACCAATTTCATTAGAAAGAGGACTCTCATTTCTTTCCGTTGATATATAGTATCTCACCCAGATCATTGTGTACAAGGAGTTATGATCATTTGAATTTGATCTAAAAATTCACTTTTGATAGGCTGAAGTAGATCGACCATAATGTTTTGCTCTGATAGGCAAATTGGATGAAACCAATTTCATTAGAAAGAGGACTCACAGACCTTTCCGTATATATATATTAAATCACCCAGATCATTATGTACAAAGAGTTATGATCGTTTAAATTTGGAGCAAAAATACGCTAGGCCTCAGTACTTTTTCCTGCGCGTTTTACTGTTCAATACTATTTACGGTTCGATCGGAATGTTCATAACTCGTCGCTCGGGTGTCCGTTTTGGATGATCCACATATCGTTGGAAATATTATTCGATACTCTACGTAATGGTGGCTCATAATCTAAGACATTCCGCACAAAATTTTTATAATTCATTCTAGAAGATAGAATCCAACACGTTTACGCACAAAATTTATACGAAAAAATTTCCGGGGTATTACAGAGGCATGCCAAATTGAGAGAAAATATTTTTTTAAGAATTCAGTGACACTACATGCTTTATTGTTGGGAAGCACAACTGCTTCCACCCATTTTGAAACATAATCCACAGCCACAAGTATATACTTCATGCCAAACAAACTCGCAAAAGGCCCTATGAAATCCACACCCCATACATCAAACAATTCCAATTCTAAAATAGGAGTCATAGAAAGTTCATGGCGTCTAGAGATATTACCTTGTCTTTGACATTGATCACAAGTAAAAGCAAAATCATGTGCATCTTTGTAGATTGCTGGCCAATAGTACCCACATTTCGAGATCTTGTGGGCTATGCGGGTTCCTCCATGATGACCCCCAACTGGCGAAGAATGACAAGCCTCAAGTATACTCATCATTTCTACCTCAGGTATATATCTACGGATAATTCCATCCGCACAAATTCTGAATAAATAAGGCTCATCCCAAAAAAAATTCCTTACCTCATGCATGAACTTCTTTTGTTTGTTGGGAGGAAAGATCTTCAGGGATTAGATCACTAGCTAGAAAATTTGCATAGTGTGCAAACCATGGAATTAGATCTTGGGAAGCTGCTAATATTTGATCATCTAGAAATCTGTCATCAATTTCAAGCCCATCTTTAACATTCTACATAGCTCCCTCCTCTAGTCTAGATAACTGATCTGTAACTTGATTCTCAGTGCCTTTTCTGTCCTTAACCTCAAATTAAATTCTTACAGCAATAGCACCCATCTAATCAGTCTAGGCTTCACATACCTTTTCTCCATTATGTACTACAATATTGCATGATCAGTGCGCACAATCACCTTAGTCCCAATCAAATAAGACCTAAACTTTTTAAAGGCAAAAACTACTGTTAACAACTCTTGTTTTGTCATGGTGTGGTTATTTTAAGCAGGATTTAGTGCCTTGCTAGCATGGTAGATGGAATGAAAGGTCTTTTCTTTCCTTTGACCTAGTATAACCCCTAAGGCCAAACCACTCGCATCATACATAATTTCAAATGGCAAGGACCAGTATGGAGATACAATGATATGAGCAGTCATCAACTTCTCTTTGAAACATTCAAAATCCTTCAAGCATGCTTCCATAAACTCAAATTTCATCTCTTTCTCAAGAAGCCTACAAAGAGGATTGTCTATCTTAGAGAAGTCCTTGATGAAATGCCTATAAAATCCAGCATGTCCCAAAAAGCTACGAAGACCCTTCATAAAAATTGGTGGAGGTAATTTCTCAATCACTTCAATCTTTACTCTATCTACCTCAATACCCCTTTTTGAAATTTTGTGCCCAAGAACTATACCTTCTTTTACCATAGAATGACACTTTTTCCGATTAAGTAACAAGTTGCATTCTTCACACTTTCTAAGTGCATTCGCTAAGTGAATTAAGTAGTCATCAAAAGAATCACCAACGATTGAAAAATCATTCATAAAGACTTTGATGGTGTCTTCTACCATGTCATATAAAATTGACATCATACATCTCTAAAATATAGATGGAGCGTTACATAACCCGAATGGCATAGTCTGAATGCGAAGGTCCCATAAGGACATGTGAAGGTGGTCTTCTCTTGATCTTTAGGTGCAATAGTAATCTGGTTATAACCTGAATACCTATTAAGAAAATAGTACCATCCTATGCCCGCTAACTTGTTTAACATTTGGTCCATAAAGGGCATGGGAAAATGGTCCTTCTGAGTCCATGCATTTAATTTTTTGTAATCCATGCATACTCTCCATCCTATGACTGGTCTCATTAGAACTAGCTCATTCTTCTCATTAGGTACAATCATAATATTGCCTTTTTTCGAAACATATTATACCGGATTGACCCATTTACTATCAGATATGGGATACACTATACCAGAATCCAACCACTTGATTAGCTCTATCTTCACTACCTCCTGCATAGGAGGATTGAGTCGATGATGATGCTCTATACTTGGAATAAAATTAAGCTCAAGTTGAATTTTATGAGTACACAAACCAGGCAGAATACCCACAATATCTGTAATGGACCAACCTATGGCCCTCTAGAATCTCTACAATACTGACAATAATGCTTCTACTTCTGACTGATCAAATCAGCTACAATAATAACAGGCAAAGTGTTGTCGGCCCCCCAAAATACATATTGCAAATAAGAGGGAAGGGCCTTTAACTCTAAGACAGGTGGCTCCTCAATGGATGAGTAAGCAGGTGGAGTAGTTCTATTCTTCAAATCTAGATCAAGATTCTTTGGTGCGTAAGTATAAGAACACTCCAGAATGTGCACACAACATCTTATCATACTCTTCAATGCCGTTACTATCAAAGTTCACAATCACAGCTGCAAGAGCTTCAATACCTAGCCTCTCTTCAATAGGAATAACAACATCAGACCCATCATCCCAAAGAGTAACTACATCAATATCATAGATTAAATTTGCCTCATCATCATAAATATCAATCACAGATATCACTCTTAACTCATCAGGCTGCTTCATAGATTTGTATACATTGAATATCACCTGTTCATCATTGAGTCTCTATATTAGATATTTTTTCTCCAAATTAATCAACGTCGTACCTATAGCTAAGAATGGTCTTCCCAAAATAATTAGGACTTGAAAGTCTACTTTGCAGTCAAGATCACAAAATCAACAAGAAAGATAAAAGAAGCCACCTTCACCAATACGTAATATAGAATACGAACTAGTTTGTTTAATGTCCTATCTGCAATCACTAGTCTTATGGTAGTTGGTTTAGGGGCTCCTAACCCCAACTTCTTGAATACTCAAAAGGGCATAAGGTTGATGCTAGCTCCCAAATCATATAATGTTTGAGTGAAGTTGAAATATCCAAAAGTGCAAGGAATGGTGAAAGCGCCAGGGTTCTCCTTCTTCTCTACCAATGATCTAGTAACTACTGCACTGCAATGATGAATATTTTTGACTGACTCATAGCTCATTGACCTTTTCTGAAAGCGCCAGGGTTCTCCTTCTTCTCTACCAATGATCTAGTAACTACTGCACTGCAATGATGAATATTTTTGACTGACTCATAGCTCATTGACCTTTTCTTAGTGATTAAATCTTTTATGAATTTTGCATATCCTGGCATTTGTCCAATGCCTCTACAAGTGGTATGTTGACTGATAACTCCTTTAACATAGATAAAAAATTCTGATACTTATCCTCTTCTTGTTTCTTTTTCAGCCTTTGAGGAAAGGGAGGAAGAGGTCTCAGAATAGGCTTCAACATAGTCTCTGCAACCTTGTCTTTTTCTTGTCCTCTTTACTAATGCTCTATACATCAACAAGATCATCATATTTTTGTGCTCATCTATAGTAGGAATAGGTGGGTTTGTGGTGGCTTTACCACTCTGAGTGGTACCGATATGGCAATGAGCATCATTCTTTAAATTCTGAACTATATTACTAGGGAGAGTGCTTGACTATCTCTAATTTACCGTGGCTTACATTTGACCGAATTGTTGCTCCAACTATTTGATTTCTGTAGCATATGATTCAACCTTTTGATTTAGCCCTGATAGATCTGCCTTAATCCTTAAGACAACTTTCTTGACTTTCTTGTCCTTTGACTAATTTTGACAAAAGTGCCTTCATTCTGGATTCTGAATCATGACCCCCAAGTGGAACATACTTATCACTCTTCTCTTTGTAATTATTTTTTTGGCGCTAATCACTATCCCTCTCTCTACTTGTATCTCTGTATTTGTCATTATAATTGCTTCGACCTTGATTTCCTTTCCCTTGGGCTCAAAAATCTGCCAACCTACGATCAAGATACTTTGCCTCCTTTTTAAATTCAATCTCAAAAGGTTTCAAAGTAGATTCTTAAGTCCCAACTGCATTTACTTTCTCAGCACCTATTACTGCAAATTACTTAGTAAGAAGTCAAATATCCATCCAAAGTTGAGCAACCTCTTGTAATACCAAGTTATTATTCACTCCATAATCTGCAGCTACTCCAATAGCATATGCACTTGCACCATGTTTAGCATCTCTCGTATGCCATCCTTTATTAGTTACTAAAATATCATCTAACATATCTTGCACATACTCCTACCAAAGTCGCATAAATGCACCTCTGGAAATAGTATCTGCCATTGCTCTTGAACTGATATTTAGTGATCTATAGAAGATTTCCAGCAAATTTAACCCTCTGATTTTGTTAAGGTACCATGCTCATCTTCTTCTTGAATCTATACCATGCCTCAAACAAGGATTTTGTAGGTAACTATCTAAAGTTGGATATCTTTCAACTGAAACATTCTTGTAGAAGGGAAAAATCTTCTAAGAAACTATTTTTGTAACTCATGCCAAGAAGTGATTGAGCCTTTTAGAAGTTCCCCCAAACATAGTGATGCTTCTTCATTAAGCAAAAATAGGAACAACCTCAACCTCAAAGCTTCTTGGTCCACCCCTAAAATGGTATAAGATATATGGATTCCAGTAAAGTTTTCAAGATGCAGATTCATATCATCAGTTTTTGCTCCTGAAACACACCCTTTAAGTTCAACAGCTGGATCATAGTACTAGTAATGTCAAACTCCATATTAGAGGGTGTTGTTGGAGGAATGATCGCTCTATCCCATGTCCTCGCCATATTCCTCATATGGTTGCAGAGGCTGATATACAGGGATCAATGAAAATCTGCCTCTCTGAACTCTATCACCTACTTGTCTCTGCGCAACTAGTTCTCTATTCTGAGCTTTCCTAGCATCTTCAGCCAACCTAGCCTCTTCAGTTTCTCATCTCCCCCACTCTATAATTTGTTGCATTTAAATATGTATAATATTTTTGTGGGTCAAGTGGATTAAGAGAGATTGCTGCATTTGGATCAACAGGTGGAGGGTCTTGAACCATAGCAGTAATACCATCACAAACTTATTTTGCCATTCTTTATGGTGTTTAAAGAATTATTTCTGGCTCTGGATCAAAAGGGAGTAAGGGATTACCTCTTATCCGAGGTTTGACATACACAGACATATGCAAAATCAAAAATAGAAAATAAAACCCATGAACTTCACTAATTCAATCAACAAATTTCATCGCCTTCCCCAACAACAATGCTAAAATTTGATGTCACCTAAAACTAACCTCCTTAAAAGTATGCTGTGGTCGTTGTCAAATATAGTAACCCAACTAGGTTGGGTTCTAATCCATAGGAAAGATGATAAACAATTTCTTGACTTAATGTAACCCACGAGTAGTGCAGGAAAGTAAATGGGGGGATTTTAGTATCTACCGCAAGTAGTAACCAAATCTTGAGTGCTTTTGAGTTGTAAATAATAGAAGATGAATACTAGGCTTGTGTTTCCCCTGGCTTCGTAACTCTATAAATTTCTTGTAATCAACCCAACTATGCTAATGCTTTGCATGTAAAGTCTAAAAGATATGTATTATCAACTATCTTGTGAACGTGATGATAAATCTCACTCTTTTTCGGTTTAGTCTCAGGGCATCACATTGTTACTCCTTGTTATGACCTTAGTTCAATATCACATTTTGAGTTAAAGTGATTAGCTGAGATGGAGAGAATTATAAGATAGAGGTGAATCCCAAATTACTGTCTTAATCTTCTTTTCTCAATCACAAACTCCCTTGTGAGGACGTTTGCAAATACAGGCTATCTCACATTCTGCAACAGCTCTGGGATTAATTATTATGATTAAAATTAAGATACATGCATAAACCCTAGAATAGATAAATATCACACTTCCTCTAAGTAGCTAATCCTCCTAGGTTCCCACAACCTAAGTCAAGGAGATTAGCTTTTCATGTTCATGCAAGAATCCATGATTATCAATGAAAAAGACATGTAATGAATTGTACAAGAATAAGATGAATAAACTCCCAAGTTTTGAATTGAATAAAAACTCAAAATCTCAAGAATAATTGTAAAGTATGTGAAAATAAGTAACCTATTGTAAGAATGTGTAACCTAATAAAAGATAAACCCTAGAGTATTTATAGTATCTCAAAATAACATAGAAAATTCTGATAAAAATGGGAAAGTTAAAGTTATGTTAGCACTCGATATGACTCAGTCTTCAACTCGTACCGTCATCATACTTGTGCCTCTCGTATCCATTCCAGTGTTTGATCTCCCAAGGCTTCAACTTTTTGTTCATCATATGACTTCTTCTTATGAGTCGTACATGATCAAACGACTCATGTTCTTTACTTGTATCCACCTAGGACTTCTGTCTTTCTAAGCTTTGAATACTGGTCTGCTTATGGCTTTCCTACATGAGCCATACTCATACTTCCGACTCGTATACTTTTGAGACTTCAACTTTGGATGGTAGCTTTAGATTTTGTCATACTTATGATTTCTACATATGACTCGTATCCTTGATTCCAATATTGAGTCGTATCTTCTCCATACTTAGATTCTCAGTTTGGCTTTAGGTTTTGTTGTGCTAATGAGTTATCCTACGAGTTGTATAGTGAGTTGACGACTCGTGAGGTGACTCGTATCTTGATCAGAGTTGGTCTTTCTAGGTATTTTTCCTCTATTTTCATCCCAATACTACTGTAGACCTGTTTTACCTACAATAAACACAAAAGTGCATCATATCTAATAAAACAACCTAAGTACCAACATAAATTCATGGGTTTAAGCATCAAAAGTTTCGTGTTTCCACGACACATCACTTCTCATATATATTTTCTCAAATAGGTTGAGGGCATACCATTAGAAAACCATTATTCAAGTCAAAAATCATCATGTTAAGGTGAACCATGACCCAATTAGTAAACCATAATTTCTATGCACCCACATGTACAAAGCCATCATAAAAAACATGTATAAACGCAAGTGAAATCATGATAGAACAATACTCAACAATATATGTTCAAACCCTCAACCATGGACTTCAAAACCACCATTTATGATTCAAGAACAATGTTTAAAACACATGATATATGAACTAACAGTGATGAAGGAGTCATATGCCTGATTTACGAAGATTCACGAAGAGATTTTGATCCTTAAGCCTCTAGATGGCCACCTTGATAAAACCCTAGCCCAATCTTCTTGAGAGTTTTTAGAGAGTTTTAAGAGTGTTTTTGATCTTCTAAAGTGAGGAATGATGGACCAAATAGTGTAATAGGATTTTGGGTCTTAAGGTCTTAGGGTGGGAAATGTCTAAAGCACCCTTAACTTAAAAGCTGTATAAGACTCACAAGAGGGTACGGTTGGACCCCTCCACTCGTACCCACATCATACAAGTGGTATCTTCTACTCGTACCTTGATCAGAAATTTGGACATCATATTTTGTCCAACTTATGACTCTATAGCCTAAATCGTACCCTAACCATATGACTAGTACCCTTTAAGTCGTACCCTAAATAGAATGCCAAGGCTAAACACTAACAACATATGGTTTGGCACTATACTTTTCATATCATTATCATATGACTCATATGATGTCTTCTCGTACCAAGAACAGAACTTGGCCAATGTGACACTGACCAATATACGACTAGGGTCCTTAACCCATACCCATATAATACAACTCGTATGGTGAGTCGTATGGTGCATAGAAGATTTAAGAATCAAGAAATTTTACAAGGGCCACAGTTTGGGGTATTTCAATAATAGATTGAAGAATCAAGGAAAAACCTTGATGTCAGATATGTAGTTGAAGAAAATTCATCACCAATGGTGATTCAGAATGAAAATGGAGTGAAGATTTATGTTGAGTTAAAGAAAAGCATTTGGATTTGCATTTTGGGTTGCAATGTATCTTTTATGCATAACAATAATTAATAAATCTACAGGATAGCTAATGTTTGATGGAGACACTGAAGCTGTATTTTGAATAGAAAGAATCGAACTGGATGTAGTAGCACTTTCTATTATTGATTCAAAAAATGAGTATTCCTAATATATACCTGAAATGGAAATTTAAAACTTAATTAGTGATTGCAAAAATGAAGAAGTGAAGGATAAACAACTTTACAAAGATAAAACTACTCTTGCATCTGTAACGGCAAAGTATGCCTTAATCATTACTTTATTTTCAAATCCAAATGATCTGACAAAAAGAGGTATGTTATTTATGTATCTGGTAAAATTCTTACTTTTTAATAAATAGAATAAGTGTAGCATATTTAAAAAGGAATACATTACTATTTATATATCTTGACTATAGTTGTTGACTTCATGTTCTATGAATGACTGATAAATTCAACAGAAAATATTTAATAGATGCATTATCCATAAACAGTTTACACATGCTTATTGTTGTATTCCCGATACATTACTTTGTTAATGTAATTGTATGTAACATGCTTTTTTTGAGATATACTGTATTACAGAGATTTTTGTTGGAATAAATTGTTGTCATTTGTATTGAATGAACTTTTCTTTTTCAGCTATGTCCTACACTATAATAATTAAGCTTGTAGTTGGATTATGAAGGCATTTTGCCTGAATAATTCAGATCTCTTTAAAATTTGTATGTTTAGAAATGTACATATATGTCCAATGAGCGATAGGATTTCTAAAACAATTGCAAGCTACCACAACCTTCGTTAATGACTTTACAACCTCGAATTTAGTGAATTATAAGAGAAAACACACTCTATGAAACATAATTGAAGAAATAAAAGTTGTTTATGGACTGAATATTACTTATATGAAGGCATGAAGAGCTAAGAAACATGCTATAGAGACGCTAAGGGGTGGACTTACTGATGGGTATAGACAAATGCTGAGGTACATTCATATGCTAAACACTGTATATCTTAACTCACACATTAAGATGCCCAAGTCAGCAAAAAGTGAATTCATTTATTTGTTTATATCTTTACATTCAATAAGAAGTGATTTCAAGTTTTGCAGACTAGTAATTGTGATTGATGGGACTCATTTAAGTGGACCATACAGAGAAATATTTCTTTTGGCTAGCACCTTTTATGGTGCAAACTGATATGAGTATAATAACCCGATTTCAAAAATATTACATAACATTATATTTTCATGTAATGAATCTTATACAAATGCATAAAAATAGTTACTATAAGCTTAATCATTGACTATTTGGATGTTTTCTATTTTAGGTTGCATTTTATCAATAACTTATCGGGTTTTAGATATCGAGAATGATTGTTCATGTACATGGGTTTTCCATCAATTTAGAAGTGCATATGGAGAATTTGAGAATATGTGTATTATATCGAATAGCAATGAAAGCATAATCAAAATTGTATCCTAATGTAGCTTATAGACTTAATGACTTGCTATTCTATGGTGAAGTCTTATAAAAAAAAGATTTTGATGATCTTATGGACAAGGTGGGTAGGTGGATCTTAGGGTAAAGGATTACCTATATGATATCAGTTATGAAAAATAATCAAGATTTTATGCATCGATAAACAGAGGTAGGATGATGACATCTAATATTACTGAATGTATCGACAGTTGTTTGGTAGAGGCACAAAATTGACTATCTTAGGATTTCTAAAAGAAGCAAGAATATTTTTTAGTTCATGAAACTACAAAAAATTTAAAAATAGCAACGAATACAAAAACTACATTAGGAAAAAGGTTTGAAAAAATTCTACTTCTTAATGGAGCAAAATCATGACGGTATGTCCTACAAGATACATATATTAAGTTTTCTTTATGAATATTTCAGTATTTTGACTTCTTTAGTAAAAAGGGTTTATATTTATGTATCAGTTAATTTACTGGTTATATGTTTGGCAGGTTAAGGCTTCATTAAACTATGTGTAGGTGTATATGAATCTAGTAGAAGGTGCACTAGGGACCTTGAGAGTAAAATATGCAAATGTGGATGCTTTCAACTTGATGAGGTACTATGTCTTCATGAGACAAAAATATAGATAATAGGATTTCGTGTTGCTCTGATTACTATAAGCCTACAATATTAGTGATGGCGTATGAAGTTCCAATGATTCTGATGCTAGATATGAAGGATTGAAATATACCCCAATGTATTGATGAGGAAGTAGTCTTACCATAAAAAATATCGAAGACCACCTGAAAGGCTAAAGAAAAGGCATAAGATATCAAGTGAAACTCTGTCATCAAGTACAAACTGATGCGGACGATGCGGCTGTGCAGGTCACAATAGTCACACTTGTGATTTTTTTTTTCAAAGGAGAAGTGACACTTGTATTGACAGATACATAACACGTTTCAATTAATGTTTCACCATGAACTTGATATTTTCTAGTTTGAACAATATTAAATCTTGTTTAACCAGATTCATGTAATGACCATGATATTTTTCGTGCGAGTTTTATTATATTAAGTTTTGAAATACACTACTTCCAGTTTCAATTAAAATACATTGGTGAATTGTTATCTCCTGATACATTACTTTCTAGTTTGTGGTGTGTATACATTACTCAATGTATCTTTAATGAATCACTGATACCATTTTATAACGAGTATAAAATTAATCTTACTAATATACATTATTTATTATCTTGGCTACTGACACATGAATTAAGTTAATAATCTTGATGACCATTGATACATAGGTTTAGTTGTGATTACAAATACTTTAGTGCATGTAAATCTATTTTATAATTGGGGATCTTTCAAAAATAGTTACATTTTGTTGGAAAACTCACCTTTCATAGTCATATTTTACATAATTACCATTTATAGCCGCTGTATTTAATTTACGTCCGCTGTATTTAATTTACGTCCGCTGTATTCGATTTTATCAATAGTCTGTATTCATATAAAATATAAATACAGTACCATTTAGCTGTTGTATTCGATTCACAGCCGTTGTATTCACTTTTACTTAGTGGTCTGTATTCATAAAAACATAAATACACTACATATTTAGTCTTGCCAAAAACACTACCATTTTTTTCTTTTTATTTTTTTTTATATTTCTTTTTTTTCGTGTTTTCCTTGTTTTTTCTTTTTTTTTCTAATTTTCCTATTTTTATTTTTTTTATTTTTTTTTTATATATTTTTCCCTCTCTTCTAGCTCTCTTTTTTTTGTTTTAGTTTTCTTTTTTGTACTTATTTTATTTATCATTTTTTCGTTCTATTTTGTATTTTTTGTATTTTTAAAAAATATAACTACTCGAGCACAAGTCAATGATGATAACGTAAATACCATAATTGTTTATCTATTTGTAGTCACACCGTCATTTATATTTTTGTATTCATTGATACAACTATATTTGTATTTGTATTTTAAAGTTCGCGCTTATATTTTTATTTTGTAGTTCACGTTTATATTTGTATTTTATAGTTTGCACTTGTATTTGTATTTGTTAGTTACCACCATCATTTGTATTTTATATAATTCGCACTTGTTTTTTAAAGAACTGTTTTGTATTTGTGTTTTATAATTGACTGTATATTATATTGGATTATATTTGTATTATGATTTTATTGTGTTTGCATATTTAGATTATATTTGTATTTGTATTCTATTTTCGTCGAAATCTTTTTATTTTTAAGGAATTATTTTGTATTTATATTTGTAAGTTGATTGCATATTACATTTAGCCGTGATTATATACAATTTATCATTTGTATTTATATACAAATAAGTAAATGCATTAATTGTATTTTCTTGATTCTAAAATATATAAATATCCAATGTATCATTTGATACAAATGTACCGTTTTGTATTTGTATGTCAAAATTATTATTCGTATTTGTAAATAAATTAATATCACTTGATACAAACACAATTACAAACAAATGAAACCAATGATTTTAAAAATACAAATATATATTGTATTTTTATAAAAATTTGAATTGTATTTATTTGTATCAATAAATATAACTCATATAAATAAATACAAACAAATATTCGTAAAATAAAAATCAATCGTTCCTTTTCAATAATTAAAAAATACAAATGATAGTTCACACTTGTATCTATATGTTATAGTTCGCATTTGTATTTGTATTTTATAGTCCTCACTTATATTTGTATGTTATAGTTTGCCTTTGTATTTATATTTTATAATTTGCACTTGTATTTATATTTGCTAGTTCGCACAAATGAAAAGAAGAAAAAAAAGAGAAAAAATGTAAGAAAAATATAAAAAAGAAGGAGAGCAATAGAAAATAGAGAAAAAAACAAAATAAAAAAATAGAAGGAAAAATAAAAAGGAAAAGAAGACAAAATAAACAAAAAGACAATGAAAAAACAATATTAAAAAAAGAAAGAAGAAAGAGAAAACAAAAATGGAAAAGAAAAAAATGAAGAAAAAAACTAAAAAAAAAAAAAAAAGAAAAGACAAAAAGAAAAAAAGACAATGAAAAAGAAAAAATTAAAAAAAGAAAGAAGAAAGAGAAAACAAAAAATGTAAAAGAAAAAATGAAAAAAATGAAAAAAGTAAAAAAAGAGTAATAGAATAGAGGAAAAAATAAAAAGGAAAAAAAGAAAAAGAAAAAAACAGAAAATGAAAAAAATGAAAAGAGAAAAGAAAGAGAAAACAAAAAAAAAGGAAAAGAAAAAAAAGAAGGAAAAAATTGAAAAAGGAAAGTAATAGAAAATAGAGAAAAAAAAATACATGAGAGAGACTAGGAATTGTAATTATGAAAAATTAATATGGAAGCGGAGATTATAAATTGTAATTAATTAAAACTAGGCTAAATAAGATAATTAGAAGTTAATATTGGCTAAGTTATGTAATTATTCCTTTATAATTTACAGATATAAAATATAACTGATACATTGTATTAACTAATGATACATTACTTTATTTTATGTTATATTTTGATTTACTAAACTGTTACGTATCTTCTGGACAAATCTTAACTGACTTCTTGATATATAAGTTTTAGATGTGAGATACATCACTGCATGTATGTTTGCACTATACCAGACTTATATAAAGGTAAATTATTCATTGCATAATTTATATAAGGATACATAGCTACAAGTTACATTATAAGACACATTACTGAAATAGTAATGTATCTATTGGACCATATCAATGAAACTGGTGCAAGGAAATTAACTTATATGGATTGTGAGAAAAACAACCAAATGCTTTACCTAAATTAAAATATAATAACGATTTTATCCAAACATTAACCAAATACGTATAACTGAAATATACAAGACATGTCTTCATTAGTATTTGCTAACACAATAGCCAAAATATTGTTTAGATAAAAACATAAATAACTTTTTATCTCTATGGGTTTATAATTTTTTTTTTTGTTGGTGGTTTCTAATTTCTTTTATTTATCTATGGATGTGTTATCTCATTTTGTTTGTTATTTTTCTATTTTTTATACAGTTATTTATCCTGAGTCGGGGGTCTATCAAAAACAGCCTCTCTACTTCGTCTGAGCTAGTGGTATGGACTGCACACACTTTACCCTCTCCAGACTCATTTTTTGGGAATACATTGAGTTTGTTGTTGTTGTAAATTTCTAACTACTCAATGCTAACTATCACTGATTCATCGGGTGGTGGAACATAATTGGATCTTGGTCTTGAAGGATCTTCATTGTCGCTAGTATAACCTTTCTTAGGCTCGACAACTCCATAGTATCTCAATTGATAAGATTCTGCTTTAAAACAAGAAGAAGAAACCGATAGGACTTCACTCAAATACTCAGCAAAACCAACTACAAAAACTCCGCAATCCTTGAATATTAAAGTATCTTGAGTTGAATAAATTTATTCAGCAATAGTATAAGTTGTACGCGTTGTAGAGACATAATTTATTGAATGATATTTGCAAACTACCACTCGCTTTCTAAGTAATGCATTCCGCATATTCAACCTCAAAAGGGTGTCGGTTCACAAAGTTGATGCCCTGGCTCATTTTATCCTTGTATACTTCAAGATTTGATCAAATCGTACGCTCTATTTTTCCTAGAAATTTACTGTCAGCCAAGTAAGTTGACAACATCATAGCCAATTTATGAATCTTCGGTGATGGTTCTCTATGTCTTACTATTAAAAGTGAGTCATAAATCTATATACATCTTTCCTAGAGTATAATCACAGCCAACACCTAGTGAAACTTTTCATCACAATTTACAAGTACATAAAACTCATTCACTATATGCCAAGCCAAACCAGCAGGGAAGCTGAAATCTTTGATAATGCTGATTATTGATTCCTCATACCTGGCAAAAATATGTGATTGTGCATAGTCCTTTTGCGTAGAAACGTCGTCACCAACCGCATTGGGATAATATCTATGGTATATTTTGTTGATATATATTTTAAATAATCAATTCATGGTGGTGTATCGGCACTATTGATCAGTTTATTGCTTTGATTTTCTATAATTATCCCAATTCAAAGCTCAAGAAAGAGATCGGCTTCTCTGATTTGTAGCATCAATTGATGATTGAAAAATTTCCAGACATCCCCAAGACCAAATTTATAAAGCTCCGTCTAAATGACGGTCTTTGACAAGTAACTACCACATATCAACCATTGAAAAAACATTCCTTTTGAATCAGATCATGAGGATATCAAGCTTCTTAACCCCAGGGCTATAGAAAAATATAGGTGTAAGTACAATTTACCTTCATTTCAGTTTAATTCAAATAACATCTAAACCTCTTTCTCAAGAAGGTTTAGATACCTCATTTCTCCTTTGTCTTAGAGACACTACATTTCTAGATTGCAATGATTCCTTACTAGGAATGGTCGAAACTAGCCTTTGTAATGGTCTAATTTATTTTGATTGTTTACCAAATTTTACTGTATCCTTAAGGAATCTAAATATATTAGATTCTTTAACGCTCAATGTTAAGACATTCTACTATAGGAGCAAAATCGGGTCTCTCCCAGTAGCAATTATTTATAGAATTTAGTATAGGGCCATGGATAACTGCCTTTGGTTCTAGATCTATAAAAAAATAGTTATAAAGGAGAAACAATCCTCTTGCTATCTGATCATCAGCAATCTCAATTATTATTTCCCAAGCCAATCTCTTGGATCCAAGTATCCTTACCTCAAAATTGGATGCTGCAGGATGCAACTCCAACAAAAAAAACTGAGAATACTACAGTATCTTAGATCCAATAGTTCTATACGGGAACTTTTTCTATCTTCTTTTAGAGATCTCTTAGCAGAGATTCCTCTTTCAAACTGACCTTCAACAATCTCATTTATTGATTCCCAAGCCAATCTCTTGGAACCAAGTATCCTTACCACAAAATTAGATATTGCAGGATGCAACTCTAGCAGAAAAAATTAAGAATAGAGAATACTACAGTTTCTCATATCCGACAGTTCTCTACGGGAACTGTTTCTATCTTCTTTCAGAGATCTCTTATCCAGAGAGTCTCTAGCTCCCCATTGGTTTTTTCATAGATACAAACTTCTAGGAATTTAGTTTCTTGACTCCCTTCTAGAATCGAGGTATTAAATTTGAATCTAGGGTACCACCTGCAACTGAAGTCCATGCTGACCAACCCTAATCGTCATATTACTCGGCCTTAGGTGAAGAGTTAGGGGTTTTAAATCAAGATTTTCATATTGATAGAGAAACACTTAGAACAGAGTTTTATTCATCTAAAAATATTTTTAAAAAACTTGGTTTTTCAATAATTTCCAAAATAATAAAAGAAATAGCATCCAAGAAATTTATTATGAATTTTTGAATTCTGTCCAAAAACAAATTAATTTCTTTGAATGGTTTGAAGCCTATGCTGAGTACTATCAATTAGATTTTCCTTTTTCAAAATCAATTAATGTTTCAAAAGTATGGAAAACCATAAATGGGGCAGATGTCACCGCTGAACTCT
This sequence comes from Capsicum annuum, assembly GCF_002878395.1. Lineage (NCBI taxonomy): Eukaryota > Viridiplantae > Streptophyta > Magnoliopsida > Solanales > Solanaceae > Capsicum > Capsicum annuum. The sequence continues at coordinate 95,507,506 of NC_061111.1, read as the reverse complement.
CTCCATCACAAGGTTTTACTATTTTTCATGTTGATAGCTCAGTAGTTGCTTCACTCTTCAAAAGAATGGCTAAAAATGAATCAGTTACTGGCAAGGATATTAAAAATATTTTTGAACAAAATATCTGTACGAATAAGTATCTTCATGCTCTTTGTGAATATTTGATTTCAAAATCATCTTTAATGTCTTCTACTACCGTAAACTATTAGAGGCTTCTACCTCTTCAACTCTATTATTCAAACCTTATGAGATCCCTAGAACCTTCATTAGAGAACTCCAAATGCACAATTCAAAAGATTTTTCACAATTTTTTGATCTTCATTGAAGAATCATACATATTGAGAAATCCCTCAAACCTGTAGCCCCTGATACCCCATGTAACGCATCCTCTTCAACAGTTGGGGTACTTCAACAAAGCAGTTCAAATAATAGTCAGCTAGAAAAAAAAGTTCCTCTAGAAATAGCTCCTGTCAAAACTATTTTTTTCCAGTTTGCATAAGCCATAAAAAATTTATTACTCTAGGGCGACCCATACAGATATAGCATTAGAGGAGAACCTGATGTTATGCAAAATAACTATAATGCCAATAACATTTACGAATGGAACATAGATGGTTATTCTAAGTATAACATCCTGTCCAAACTTCAGTAGATGACAATGGTTGCCACTGCCTATAGAATTGCTCATAACTACTTTGATGAACTTACTACCCATATCCTCGTAGCCGCATTCGTAGGATATCTTAAAGGATGGTGGGATACCCATCTTAACGAGGAAGATAAGCAAAATATCTTCCAAAGTATTTGAGTTGACTCACTAGGAGAACCAATTTTTAAAGATAGCCAGACCATTCTTGACTCTACAAATACTTTAATTTATACTATTATCAAAACCTTTATAGAAAGTATATTATATCTTGTTTTGATGATGAGCAGATGACTACAAGGGACCAGGTCCCTAGATGTTCAAGGCTACAGTACATCTGGCACGCATCTGTAAAGTTTTGTCCTCTTGTGTAACAAACTACGCAGGTGTTCCTTGTACTCTTTAGGAAGCCTAGTCCAATTACATTTCAACCCTTATTATCACTCAACTATCAAAGAAAAAGAATGTTTCTCTATCAAGTGGTTTTTACAAATTCAAATCGGAAAGCTAAAAAGAGCAAAAAAGGCAAAAACTCAACTTTAGCTCAAGTTCTTAGTCTTTGTGTGCTGATAATAAAAACATTCTTGAGTTTGATATTGGTTTGTAATTGAATTACTCATTCTATAAAAGTAAATTTTTTTTTGTTTGAGAGTGCTTAGGTAGAGTTACCTATGCTTGATACTGGTTAGAGTTAATCAGTGTTGAGAGAGTCTAGACAGAGTTGTCAAGTTAGGCTTGTAGTAGAGTTATTACAAGCAGGAGGAACCTAGAGTTAGGTTCAAATCAAGTCTGTAATCTAGAGGTTGATTATAGTTTATTTTGGAGAGCTTGTGAGGGAAAGCCATGTTTTTCCCTTTCTGGGTAAGGGGTTTTCCATGTTAAATCAGTGTGTTCCTTTATTTTCAGCAAAGTTTTACCCTTTTTAGTGCTTTATTATTTTATTACCTGAGATTGACTTTGAGGGACCTGGTCCCTCATAATGTGTTTCAACCACTCAAGGTTTCATCAATTGTATTAGAGATAGAACACTCTAAAAGATTCACACCTAGAGTGATTTGGTTAGCATGGCTACTCTACCTAGTCTGGAAGAAGGGCAATCTACCACTAGGCTACCGCAATTTAATGGGCAATACTATGGGTGGTGGAAAACCAAGATGTTTGACTTTATTATGGATAAGGATAGTGAGTTGATGGACATAATTCTTGATGGTCCTCATGTTCTTGTTAAAGAAGTCAAAGAAGGAGAAATAACAATAATGGTTGTTAAAAGTAGGGGAGAGTATGATAATAAAGACAAAGAAAATTGAAAAAAAATTACAAGGCCAAGAAATTATTGGTTTATGGCATAGGGCCTGATGAATATAACATGATTTCTGTATGTGAAAATGCTACAGAAATCTGGGATTGCTTGAAAACAGCCCATAAAGGGACAACTAATGTGAAGGATTCAAAAGTTGATATACTGACTACACAGTATGAAACCTTCACTATGAAAGAAGGATAAACCATTCAAGAGATGCATACCAAATTTACTTTTATTACTAATGGAGCTGCACTATTTAGGAGAAATGATTACTTTGTACAAATAGCTGAGAAAAATTCTGAGGGTTCTACCTAAATCATGGGAGAGTAAAGTAGATGCCATTATTGAGGCAAGGAACCTGAAAACTCTCACAGTGGATGAGCTTATTGTTAACTTAAAGACTAATGAACTCAAGAAGCAGCAAAGGCAAAAGAAGAAGAAAGTAAAAAGAGAAAACTCTCTGGCATTGAAGGTTTCTAAGTTAGATGCAAGTAAAGAAAATTTTGTGTATTTGGCAAAAAAAAATTTCAGAGAGTGATGACAGTGATGGTGATCCAAGATTTGAGTCACAAACTTCAGCTCAAGCAGAAGAACCTTAAGAAGTGTCTAGTCAAGATTTCACAAGGACCTGGTCCAAATGGAATTTATCTCAGAAGATCAAACTAGAAGTGCATTTCTTCTTATCTCCCAGGACATTCTAACTTCTTATTAGAAGACAAGAGCGCAAACAAGAGGCTAAGTCAGAAATTTCTTGTATTTCTCAGCATTCTTATCGCAAAAAAGTGACCTAAAAAGGTGAAAATAATTTTGAAAGATACTGTCTGGTTTAAAGTAATGCAGAATGAACCTTGGATATTTGAAATATGCTAAGTCTGGGACCTGGTCCTCAGACCTTTTTCACAATAAATTTTGGTATAAAGTAGTGTATTGAAACTAATAATATGAGGATAAAAAAGTTAAAGCATGGACTAATCAAAGTGACTTGATGTAACGTGTGAATCAATGTCTCTCCTCAAATCTGGCTATGATAAAGAGGCAGATATCCTTGGTAGAATAGATGCAGGATAGTCTAACTCAGTATCATACCTTTGCAGGTATACACCTATTGGAATAACTTTTTAGATAGAAAATATGACACCCACAAAGTTGAGGATTCACTCAAAGAAAGAGAGGGACCTAGTCTTATCTCTTAGGTTAGTATCATGAATGTGTATTTTTGTTTGTTCTAAGTGATAAAGCCACATACTTTCTCTCTTTATTTGTCAGAAAATTGTTTTATTCTAAAAGAAAGGATGATTAGCCCCTGAATTGAAATTGATTATATCCGATATTTTCCAAAACCCTTCATATGCTTACTCTTTCCTTTATATCTAGGCATACCCATTCCTTCTCTTATAAAAAAAAAGTCCAGTCACAAGCAGTTGTCCTGTGGAAAGGTTCTACAAATGGATACAAATTCCTCATTTTCATGCCTTTAAAAGGAAACTAAGCTTAGCATTAATAAAAGTCCTTTCTCAAATCCTCTTGAAAAACACCCTTCATCTCCTATTCTTCCAAAGCCAAACCCTTTCTTCACTCAAATTATTAATGAAGAATCATCCTTGAACTCTCAAAATTATTTTGATAATACATTGATGGATGATGCATGGGTTGCTAAAAATCTTATCTTGCTATCAAATAGCCCATGAAAGGGTATTTTTGGTCTAAAATATCAAATGTGAGTAAAACATTAAGTCATTCTGAGGAAAAGTCTGAATGTTTTACTGAAAAAAAAGAGACTCTTAAAGGACCTGGTGAAAGTGGCTTTCAGGGAATTTGTGATCAATTATACTAGAAGGAAAATGGGGAGAGAAGTAAGGTTGTATCTAAATAAGTGAGAAATAGGTTCTTGAGAAATCAAAAGGTGTTAATAGGAAGGATTTTTTACTCAAGTGTGTTAACAGAACCTGTAATATTAAAGTTCGTTGAGATGGTAAAACATCAAGGCCGGATGTATCTCATGGAAAGACCTATTCCCACAGTCTTTGATGAGATAGTCAGGGAATTCTATTTCATATTGGAGTGTTTTGAAGATAAAATGAAGATGGCTGCAGTAGTTCAAGGGAAGAAGCTGAATATTGATGTTGCTTTACTTGAGAAAATTCTGGATATTCCTATCTATGGTGTGAGGAATGTCTCAAGAAAACAACCATCAATGGAGTTCTTGGCAACTGCATTAAAGATTAAAGGTAAATTAGTGGCTGAAGTGAATAAGAAATCACTCGAGAGTGAGTTATAATTGGTCTTTGATTTTGTAAACAAAGTAGTCTTTCCCAGATCACAAAAAAGAAACATTGCTTTAGCTACTGACTTTTATGCCATGGAATGTCTTAGAAATTTTGAGTTTATTAGTTTACCCACATTGATGATGGAACACATACACAAAGTGGTTCTTGGAAAAAATATCAAACATGGCATGCCTTTTAGTTACTAGTTAAATAAAGTGTTTGATCACTTTGGTATTGTCTGTGGGATGGAACTCTTAGAACTATATTAAAAATGCTTGGTATGAAGGCATTGGTCAAAACTTAGTGTGTGAAAAAGAAATCAAGCACCAACTGCCAAAAGAAATTCAACAAAGAGATAGAGGAGTTACAACTCAATATAGCTGCTAAAGATGAAGAGATCAGTAAATTGAAAATGATAATTTAGCATTTGACTGCTGAGGGGACAAGTGTCACTGATGAGCTCTAAACTGAGAATGTTGACCTACAAAAAAAGTCTCCACTTTGACAGATGAGGTTTTGAGCTTGAATGCATAAGTAAGTCATTTAACCAAGGGATTGTTGCACTATCAAGCTACAGAAAACAATAACTTGGCTCTACTTCTTCAAACCATCCTTCCAAGTCCCTTCCCTGTTTAACCTTTCTTGATTCCAGTGGCTTTTTCTTTGGAACATTTAAATTATACACTGGAATGATACTTATCCTCTACATATGAATGAAGCTTTGTTTGTGTGTTACTTGTATTCCTCTTTCTATTAAATTTGTTCATTATGTTTGTGTTGTCCCAATGGCCATGAGTTAACTAATCTGTACTTATCTTTACTCTTGGTTTACTGTTTTCACTTTTCAATGATGCCAAAAGGGGAATATTGACTTCATGTGTTAAGGACCAGGTGTGTATGTTGCTTGTTAGGGACCAGGTACCAAGTGCACATGTGTGGTAATTGGTAATGCATGATTCCATATTAGAAAATGGAAGAAATAATAGTGCACAATGAGAGGGGGAAGTAAATATGTTGAGTTTTTAATAGAAATTGACAACAAGGAACTAGGTCCCTAAGTTGCATGATGATGGAAGCATGGTGTTGCATGATAGGGTGAATATTCATCTTCAGTAGTGGTAATCACACTAACTAAATGTGATGAATGAGTATTGATGCTCAAAACTCTATTGTTGGTTTATCATCATCAAAAAAAGGGAAATTATTGTGTCTTATTTTGATGATGAGCAGATGACTACAAGACACTATGTCCCTGGATGTTCAAGGCTACAGTACTACTAGCACAAGTCTGCACAGTTTTTTCCTCTTGTGTAACTAACTGTGCAGGTGTTGCTTGGACTATTTAGGACACCTGGTCCAATTAATTTTCAACCCTTATCATTACTCAACTATAAAAAAAGGATACTTCTCTATCAAGTGGTTTTTGTAAATTCAAATTAGAAAGCTGAAAAGAGAAATAGGCAAAAACTCAATTTTAGCTCAAGTTCTTAGTCTTTATGTGCTAATCTTGAGTTTGATTTTGGTTTATAATTGAATTACTCATTTTATAAGAGTAATTTTTTTTTGTTTGAGATCGCAGTTATATTGGTTCAAGAACGTGATGAAGAGGGGCTCGATAATCTAGTGCAGAGGTGTAAGTCACTGGATATGGATGGTTTTAGGCGCGGTAAAGGTAGGCCAAAGAAATATTGGAGGGAGGTGATTAGGCATGATATGGAGAAGTTACAGCTGACCGAGTACATGAACCTTGATAGGAAGGTGTGGAGGATGTGGATTAGGGGGTGGGAGCATTTCTTTATTTGTGTTTGAAGTTTCTTGTTTGTGGGTGTTAAGTGATGTCTATGTTTTTGGTTAGATAATTTTTTAGTAGTATTTGGTTGCTGTTGTATTATCTTATGGATACCAGTGTTGGTTTATTTTGCATATTGTACTAGTCTATGTGCATTTATTTTTTGTTATTTGCTATACTGTTATTGGTCCTAGGTTGGGGGTCTATGGAAACAATCTCTCTACTTCTTAGGAGGTAGTGGTATGGTCTGCGTACACTCTACCCTCCCCAGACCCTACTATGTGGGAATACACTGGGTATGTTATTGTTGTTGTAGTGTTTAGGTAGAGTTCCCTAAACTTGATATTGGTTATTTAATTAGTGTTGAGAGATTCTTGGTATAATTGTCAAGTTAGGCTTGTAGTAGAGTTATTACAAGCAGGAGGGACCTAGAGTTAGGTTCAAGTCAAGTCTTTAATCAAGAGGTTGATTATAGTGGATTTTGAAGATCTTGTGAGGGCAAGTCATGGTTTTCCTTCCTAGAGTAAGGGGGTTTCCACATTAAATCAGTGTGTTCATTTATTTCAGCAACATTTTACCTTTCTTAGTGCTTTACTATTTTATTGCCAGCGATTGACATTGAAGGACCTGGTACCTCACAGTATGGTGCAACCCCTGAAGGTTTTACCAAAGTCCATGTATTCTTAGAGAAAGGTCCCTGAGATACTTAACAATCTTAAGTGCAAAGTACTTTCTGATTTTAGGTGGTATAAGGATCCTTTTCTCATAAGGATCTATGAAATACCTAATGGAAATCTCTCATATTAGAAAGAAAAATTCCTTAATGGATTGCCTAAGTCTCGTGGGGACCTAGTCAAAGAAGAACTTCAACAACAATACTCAGGTGATATAATCCCTTATGACCAAATCACTTATGGTCAACTCACAAGTCTAATCCAACAAGTTGCCCTAAAAATTCATCAACAAGATAAGATACTAAGGCAACTAGATAAAGATAGGGTACAAACCAAACGAGATTTAGGTAGTTTTTGAGAACAATTTGGCGTACCCCCTTATAAAAATAAGGCTCACATAAAAAAAACCTCAAAAAGGGAGGTTTCTACTACCAAGCCTTATATTTCCATAAAATTAAAATATTCTCATCCTAAACAAAGTTCAATAGCGAAACCGACGCTTTGTGCTCCCAACAATGGCAAATATTAAATGTGTGGAAAACCTGGCCATATTGCCAAATATTGCAAATTATCTGAAAATGATAGAAATCTTAACCTCTGTGATTCTATCCTTAGCCAGATCCAACATCTCTTACTAGAGGAAATTGGAGCATTTGATAGTGCTAATGATGAATTTGAACAAGAGTTTAGCCAAATTTAAAATGATGACTTAGAGTCCTCCCAGTCTGACCAAGAAAACCAACTTGAGATCAATGATCTATCAAGAGAACAAGATCTCCTCCTGAAAATGATAAGTAATTTACAAGATTATAAGAAAAATACTATCTAGACCAATTTAAATAGACTCTAGATAAGCCTTCCACATCTTCGTCTGGTATGTTTTCTCATCCTTAAATAGCATATAGGTTCCCATCCAGTAAGCTTAAGGTAGTAATTATTCAAGATCTCCGATCAGAAATAGTGCTTCTTAAAAAGGAAGTTAGGGAAATAAAAGCTAGACAAGATTTAGATCGACTTAACCTCCAACAATTTTTTGCAAAGGCCGAACAATCTCAACCAATAGATATCATTAATCTAACAGATCAAATAGTCGAAAAGGAGATTTTCTCAATTATCTTACAAGAATATCCATTAGGAGATGGCACACTCAGATAACCTTAATCATTAACAAGTCATTTATTTTGGATATCATTGCCTTGTTCGACACATGTACCAATCTCAATTGCGTCCAAGAGGGACTCAGCCTTACTAAATACTTTCAAAAAACTAAAGAAACCCTTAAAGCTGCAAATGGTAGTAGACTAGGAATCAATTACAAACTTTCCAATGTTGAAATACAAATTTCCTAGGAAATTTGCTTTTGCCATCCTTTACCTCTTTTTTCCTGGTAAAGGATATAACCAGTGTTGTAATACTAGGCACCCCTTTTATTGAAACACTCATCCCATTCAGGGTTACTCAAGTGGGAATAACTATTGAATATGTTTCTCTCATATGACAAACTTCATATTAGAAAAGTTTTGTCCTTTTTAAAGAACAAAGAGGCTCAAATTAATTTCCTTAAATAAGAAATAGCATTTCGAAGGCTGCAACAACTTGAAGAATCTCCTCTTCAATCTTAGATCAAGGCCTTAGAAACAAAAATCAAAGAAGAACTCTGTGCTAATATACCCATAATGTTTTGGAATCGTAAAAGGCATATAATCAGACTTCCTTACAAACCTGACTTTGATGAAAAAACTATTCCCACCAAAGCCCGACCCATTCAGATAAATCATGAACTAACAATCCATTGCCAAACAAAAATCAATGATCTTCTTAAAAGTTAGATCATCTCTCCAAGTAAATCACCTTGAGTTGTGCTAATTTTTTACGTTAATAAAAGTTCTAAAATTGAATAAGGAGTCCCTCATTTGGTCATTAATTATAAGCCTTTAAATGCTACTCCTCGATGGATTAGGTATCCAAGTCCAAACAGAAAAGGTCTACTCCAACAACTTTATGTTGCCACAATTTTCTTAAAATTTGATCTAAAATCTAGGTTCTAGCAAATCTAAATTAATCCAATAAATAGATATAAAGCTGCCTTTAGAAAACCATTTGGGCAATATGAGTAGAGCGAGATGCCCTTTGGTTTGAAAAATGACTCTTCAGAATTTCAGAAAATAATGAATATTATTTTTAATCCCTTTTAAAAATTCATAAAAGTCTATATTGATGACGTTTTAGTATCTTCCACTAGTTTGACGAACACTTCAAATACTTTACATCATTAGGAAAAATGATTTAGTTTTGTCCAAAATTAAGTATAGCCCCAGTTCAATAGTATATTTCTTGGGCATAATATCTATCAGGGTACTATCACTCCTATTTAACAATCCATTCAATTTGCTGAAAAATTTCGTAATCAAATTCTAGATAAAACACAACTCCAAAAGTTTTTAGGATGTATCAATTATATAATAGATTTTAATCCCGAACATAACAATCTGTTAAAATCACTCCATGATAGGTAGAAAATTCCTCCTCCTCCATGGACTAACATCCACACAAATGTTATTAAAGAAATCAAATTGAAGGCAAAAGATCTTTCTTGCCTATCCTTCCTTGACCCTTCTGCATTCAAAATATTTGAAACAGATGCATTAGACATAAGTTATGGTGGCATTTTAAAACAAAATAAAAATGATAAAGAACATATTGTTGCATTTTCTTCTAATCATTGGAATAAAGCACAACAAAACTATCCAACCATTGAAAAAAAAATTAGCAATTGTGTTATGCATTTCTAAATTGAAGATTATTTATCAAATCAATTTTTTATTAAGGATTAATTGTAAGGATGTCAAATCTGTTTTACAAAAAGATGTGCGAAACCTAGACTCTAAGCATATATTTTCTAGATCGCAAGCTATTTTATTTATTTTTGATTTTGATATTGAATATATTAAAGGGAGCTCCAACTCTATCCCAAAATTTCTTACAAGGGAATTCTTGCAGGAAAGATAAAATGACCTGAAAAAAGAAAGCAGACACTAATGTACCTCCATAAATTCCAGCTCTTCCATATCTAAAAGAAAATATTTTAAAAGTTGTCACCCCACAATAAAAAATTATCGTTGCATCAAAGCAACTTCCAACTAAAATGGCTGAAGCAGGACAACCAAGTTATCAAACCCCAGTTGACTATGCCATTTAGGGAATTCATCAATCCCATATAATGGAGACAAGTCCAACTCCAATACCAATTTCCAACCCCAAAAATAGGCTGATTTGGTTGAAGAATAAGAAGAAATCCAGTTGGCCCAAATAATGTCTTTCCTATGGATAGAAGATGATTTCAAATAATGGAGCTTACTTATGAGACTTAAAGATCCAACGACCATGACAAGTGCCAGCAGGAAGGATTTGATAAGAGATTTTCAGACCTTTCAAAATTTTTTTCAAAAGCGGAGTCCTCAAGCACACATGCTCTTCTTCTTCTGTGGTTGCAAAAAACACTATAAAAGATACTGTGGAAGTAGAAAATTTCATTAATTTTTTTTAAATTTTTCACAAAATAATTCAAATATTTGTCCTATACTAAGTAAAATATTTTCTTCACCCATTGTACAATCAATTTCCTTGAGGATTCCCCTATGATGATCCAACTTATTTAAAAAATAATAGTGTTTATCCACTAATACAAATTGAATTTGAATTTTGGCATTCCAATCCCAGGAGGTAGCTAAGAAATACTTAAATCTTCAACAAGTTTTATCTAGAAAACTCCTGCCTACACCTAGAAGTACCATGAATTTACCCTTATAGATACTAAGTCTTGTTTACTCAAACCCCACAAAGATAGACAAACTCAATCTTATGTTACTCATACCACTGTATGGATTAACAAAATAATCTCAGCCACAGAATGGGTTATGCACCCAGCAGAATATCAAAGGCTCACTGAAACTTATGACCTTTAGTATTATAACTATTTTGACTATCAAAGAGCGTGGATGAATGTATTCTCCTTCCAAAATAAAACTTGCAAACATTTTGTTTTTTTCTTGGGAAAAACAACTAGCCTTTGAATTTCCTCAGTGGTTCCTACACCAATAATGGACAATATATGGTCACAAGTTTGAGATCCTTCCTCCCCCAGTTCGAGAAGGATATGATTATTTTACAAAAAAACTGCATAATGACCACCAAGTTTCTCTACTTATACAATCTTCCCATAAGTTTCACATTCTGTGAATACTTTTGCAAAAATTTGTCTTCCACAAGTCGGGAGGAGGGGGGGGGGCTTTCATGGCTAGCTATTCAAGGCCATTACAAATGGTACAAAAATTGAGATTCTATGAAAGCCTACGTGTCAGATATAAAAATGATTCTGACGTAATCCTGGATATCTAGCTTCAACAAATATTGTCCAAATCTCATTTTTACAATAAAAATCAATTGCAACTGCATAATTATCAAAGTCAGGTAACATAGGAGATTTTATTTGATATATAGAAAAATCCTCCAACAAATCAAATTGAGGTTCCTAGCAACCAACGTTCATCAGAAAAGTCTCGCACAAATGATGAAGAAAATTTTCAGCCAATTTGACATCCCCTATTAGTCATCAACATTGATGCCATGCATGACATCAGCAATCAATTGCTGAAAAATTATTATGAGTGTTACTATAGAAACACTATAGCAATAATTAAAGGTGTTACTGTAGCTTCATTGTAGCACTTTTACTGTGGCAAAGTTTTGGCTATAAATAGCCTACTTCTCCACTTGAGAAGGACGCATTATTTTCTTTAGAAGAAACTCTCTCTCTTTCTAGAAGTCTTGGTTGGAATTTGTTATTTCTCTCTCTCTTGTATCTTTGAAATTTACTTTTGATATTATTATCAAAGTTTATTTTTTTCAATTGCATGTTTTTCATTATTTTATTAACTTGTTTTCTAATTGTACTTGTTACTTATGGTTGACACCACCACCTACTTTAATTAATTAATTTCATCATTTAGCATATGGTCGGTCCTGTTACCTAATTTATTTATTGTATTTACATTTATACATACCTGCATCATTTACATTTAAGATTAATTAACTTGCTTCTTTTCCTTCTCCTCCTTCCCCATATTCTACCCTCATTATTTTAGAGGGGGGTTGCTTTCGTATATATGTATATATACACATATGTATAAATATGTGTGTATATATTTATATGTGTATACACACACACACATATAGAGAGAGAGATACATAACATAACATTCCCTAAAGTTATACCTCGACATTCTAACAGATGTTGGGTTGGGACATCAAATAAAAGTGATTCTTTGTTTTTGAATGTGCAACGACAAAATCCATCTCGGTGAATCCAAAATCGAATGATTTAGCTTTGTAGTGATCATTCTTTAATTTTTTATATCATTAATTAGGATGGTTTTGAGTAAGCATAAGTTTAATATCTTTTAATTTTAAGTAAATAAAAGAGAAATCTTACTTTTTTGAATGATACTTAAAATAGACTTTCACAATCCATTCAAAGTATATCGCTATTAATTTCATCGACCCCACGTCAGAAATTCTAAACCCATCAAAGGGATACTATTAAGGAAAATCAAAAGTTGCACTCTCCTAACCTTTTGAACTGGAATCAAATTCTGTTAATATGGTGACATGAATATCTTTGAAGGTTGTCTTACACTTGGAGCAGATGTTTTTGTGTTATCATGTACAACCAAGTTGACATCAGGAAAATCTAAAAAAATATGGTTATCGCAGACAAAAAAACTAATGTCAATTGTTTCGATCAGACCAATAACCTTCATTGGTAGTGCAATCATGGATTTTGATATTCCAATATGAGTGAGTCTATAGAATCTTGAGCAGAGTCAGGTAATTTGTCTGTGAAATCATCTAAAAAGATTTCGTGGTATGTACATATTAAGGATACATTAAAAAGTTATGAAGTGAATTAGATGATTTATTGTTGTATCTGATACATTGCAAAACAGTAATGTATCCTAAGAAATTATAGTTGTTGATACATATGTTTTTACCTTCTGATCATTGTGGACATCACTGGTCTCATACGTTCCACAATTGATGTTGACACTATCTTGATAAACAATTTGAATGTGTTGATCCCCTTTTTTAGAATGTTCAACATCACGTTGTCCATCCATTGAGTGATCTCCAATTAGACCACTTTTCCATGATTAGACTAAGAAGCAAAATACATTAGAATAATATGTTGTAACTAAAATCAACAGATTAAAAAGCCAATTCAATAACCTTATAAGCTGGATACTTTGGACTATCCAATTTTTGTGATTGTATGGCATCACCTTTTCCATTCTTAAAGTCATATACATTTGGATTACTGATCTTGAGTGTATTTATATGCCTAAGCACCATAACTTACCCATATTTTAGCTAAGTTTGGAGAACAAAGTGCCTAGTTTTTTATGTTTTTACTCTACTTCTATGTGATTGAGCTAACCAATGTGATTAGCATGATTTCAGGTATTAATGAGGTAGATGGAGACATAATGGGACTATGGAATGCAGATGGCATATGACACAAGAGAGAGTAGCAGTCTGGACCAAATGTGGCACCTAGAAACCATGTCCAAGACTAATTTGTCATTTATAATTAGTTCAGGGACTTAGAAGAAAATTATGAGGGAAAAAATTATTAAAAAAACTTGATGCTGAATTTTTATCATAATCCATTTATTTTGTATTATTTTAAGAGAGAAGAGTGGCGGCTTAGCACCAAGGGAGAAACACTACTTCATCTTCTCCACCAAGATTTTGTTTACTTTTTGGTATGATAAATATTTCTCTTGTGATTCCCGTCTTATTCATGAGTAGCTAAGTTTATTAGTTAGGGTTATGGAAGCCTTGTAGCATACAATCTATTACTTTGGATTTTGAATTCATTATGCATTGATTTGTTTACATTATACTCTCTTCATTTATCCTGAATTCTCGTGGTTGCAAACATAGAGGATGCGCCTTTAAACACAACTTTTTTGAGAGAAAGGTTGTTGTTCGAAAAAGAGAGTAGTGATAAGAAAATAGGATTTCCAACCCCTATTTAATATGTTAATGCCTTAACAGGATTAACTACTTAGAGATTTCATATTGTTTTAGTAAACACTTTTGATTCGAGAGAACTAAAGTGAATTAGTCCTTGATGGTTGAGAAACACTAAGATTATGTTATTAAATACAATATGTTTCTCTGTAAACATGATACATGTATGAATTCATAAAGCCCATATTTAGAAAGTATTGAAAACTACAAGGTGGACATAACCCTAGCTTGATATTTCTCTGAATTCGAATACTACTACACATATCTCATCTTGTTAAACTGAAACCATTAATTTGTGAACTGAATCAAATTCCCCCTTTTTTGTTTTACGAAAATGAATGATTAAAAGTCAAACTAATCTGCACACAACTTAATTAGTACCATATTCCCTGTGGGATTCGACCCCAATCTAGTTGGGTTATATATTTGACAATGACCGCTTACACTCTTGTAAGAGAGTTGTAATTTAGGTGTATCAAATTTTAGCGCCGTTTTTGGGGAATATGATTGTTCATTGAGTTTATGTATGTTAATTGACTGTTAGTCAAGTTTCCTTATTTTATGTTTATTTGTTGTTTTTGTTCGTTACAGGCTCATTGTTGTTTATGCCACGAAGCAGAAGTTCAGGAGAACCATTATTACCCTTCAATCCTGAACCTCATCTCATTGAAAGAATGGCTAACCAATAGAAAGTTAAAAGATTAGTCGTTGTGGCTAATGCTCAATTAAATCAACATACTACAGATAACCCAGGTTGGGTACCTAATCTAGATAAAGACGACCTGGGAGATGATGATTTAATTGACCCGGCTAATAGGAGGCGTGCAGCAGGGGTAGTTGCACCTGTAAATCAAAATCATCCATTCAGATGAAGACTAGACCGCCAAGATGCGTAGTTTGATGTTGACAATGATGAGGACAATTTAGATGGAACTAGATCTATAGGGGCAATCATTCTACCACCACTAGCTCCTGGGCTGAAATTCAACATCACCAGTACTATGATCCAGCTACTGAATCTGAAAGGACTCTTCGGTGGATTACCTGGTGATGATCCAAATTTATATTTGGTGAATTTCATCAATATTTGTAAGTCGTTTGATAATCCTGGAGTGGGATAAAATGCTATTCATTTGAGATTGTTCCCACTATCTCTGTTTGGAGAGGCAACTATGTGGTTGAATGAGCTGACTCCTGATTCTATAACTAACTAGAGGTAATTGAAAGGATCTTTCCTAGAAAGGTTCTTTTCTCCCTCTAAAATGTTACAGTTAAGGGATGGGATCAGCAACCATAGGTAATTGACTAATGAAGCTTTGCATAAGATTTAGGTGAGGTTTAAAAAGAAGTTGACTCAATGCCCAAACCATAAAATAACTGATGAATACTTGATGGAAACATTCTATAGAGCTTTGAACTCACTTACAAAGCCACTAGTGGATAATGCTGCAGGAGGAGCTTTTATGGAGCTCACCTTTACTGAGGCTACGGACATGTCAGAAAGAATGACTAAGACAAGTAGAGCTTGGCATACTAGAGATTCTGTGGTAGCAAGCAATACTGGGTCAGTGTAATAGCAACAGAGCAGCGTAGAAGAGAAGAGGAGCATGATCAGGATATGGCTCACATGAAAACCCAAATGGATTTGCTCATGAAACATTTGCTATCAGGGAATGTAGAAAAGGTAAAAGCTGTGGGGTTCTATGGTAAAGGAGCTAAATCAAACACCGAGGAAGAGGCTAACTACTTGCATAACCAGGGGGGTTTTCAGACCGGTGGTCAAGGAAACCAAGGTTGGAACCATCAAAGAGATTGGAAGAATAAAAGTGACAGGAGTGGACTATATGTACCTCCTGGAAGCCGTGATAATGTTGCCACTACTTCAGGCAAAATGTCCATGGAGGACATGATGGAGAAATTATTAAAGGGAGTTGAGGCGATCGATTCTGGGTTGACTACTATGAAGAGTGACATATCTTCCATGAGTTAACTAGTAAATTCGCACTCAATCACTATTAAACAACTAGAGTAGCAAATGAGCCAATTATCCGCAACATTCAACCAAAGATAGAATGGGACTCTACTAAGTGATACAGTTCAGAATTCGAGGACTGATGGATCGTGTATGGCCATTACCACTAGGAGCGGTAAGATGTTATCTAGTCCAGGATTGGAAGCATCCTCTCATATGATGCAGTCAAAATGGATTGGGAGATGGTTGATGAATCTTCAGTGGTACTTGTAAAGTTAGGAGGTATTGAAAAAAAGAATGCGGAAGTGGAACAACCACCTAAGCCGAAGCATGTTAGTGATGAGGAGTAAGGTATAAGAAAGGAGGTAAAAGTTGCTCCAGCTGAAATCCCAAGGACGCCACCCCTATTTTGATAATGATTAAAGAAGAAAGAAGATGAAGAAAAGTTTAACAAATTCATGGCAATGTTGAAGCAATTGACAGTAAACGTGCCTTTAGTTGTAGCACTGGAATAAATGCCAAGATATGCTAAGTTTATAAAAGATCTTGTGACGAAGAAAAGAGAGGTAAGCTACGATCCGGTGGATAATCTCTATTATTGTAGTGCTATTTCTAGAAGGTCACTGGTGCAGAAGAAGGCAAACCCAGGAGCATTCACCATCCCTTGTACGATTGGGTCTCTGGATTTTGCTAAGGCCTTATGTGATCTGGGAGCTAGCATCAATCTGATGTCGCTAGCTTTTTATAAGAAGTTGGGTTTGGGAGACCCCATACCCACAAACATGCGACTTTAATTGGCAGATAGATCGGTGAAAAGGCCAGTTGGGATTCTACATGATGTACTTGTAAAGGTGGATGATTTTATATTTCCTGCCGACTTTGTAATTCTTGATTGTAAAGTGGACTTTGAAGTATCCATAATTTTGGGCAGGCCATTCTTAGCAACTGGCAGAGTGGTAGTTGACCTGGAGTTGAATGAGCTAAAATTTAGGCACAACGGGAAAGAGGTTAATTTTAAATTATGTAAATCCATGAAACAACAAAAAAAGATGAGTGCTTTTTCAATTGTTGATATATTCTATGAAGATGATCGAGATGTACCAGTTAAGGATAAACCTGTTATGGAGACCATAACTGGTTTGGTTGAACTTGCAAGCAAGGATGTGAGTGACTTCGAAGTAGCTGGACTTGGAATAAAGCATTTTCTTGATCCAACAAATGAGGTACAAAATGGTATAATCGATGTATCTTAATGAAGTCTGAGTAGTAAAGATAATCGAGTCATGCCGCAACGTTAAATCAGGTGTTGTATGGGAGGCAACCCATGATTTTTATTTTTATTTTATCATGTTAAATAAAAATACAAAAATAAGAGTTGAGCCACGACCAAAACTATGGCCCTTGGTGGGAGGCAACCCATCCTTCTAATCATTGTTAGTTGTTTTTGATAAAGTGTAGGTACATAAAGTACTAAGGAGGTGACTGGTACCAAATTTGGTTTAGAATTGAGCCATATCAATGGTGGTAAGTTAGGAGTAACAGTGACATTACAGGTAAGTTAGAGTGGTCAAATGTTAAGGCTCGAGTCATGATTTATGTTAAAGTTGTGACCCAAATTATGTTAATCCGCCCCTAAAGTTTTGCGGCCTGATCCCGGAGCCCACCACTGACGGGGGTACGGGGGTGAAGCCCCTGCGGTATGGACCTTTCTCAATGCTTTATATGAGGAATGGGGTGTATGGCGTCCAAGTTTACATAGACCATGGTAAAGGTATCGCCGAATATATGTGCTTAGGCTAATTGTTAGCCGAAAATAAGTGGCAAGATGTGCGCCGCACACCTTGATATAGGTGATAACATATGCGATGCCAACCCAGTCGCACATGCTCACTGGTTTAAGTTGTCAATTACATATGCGCCGCACACCTGAAGTTGAGCGATAACATGTGCGCTGCCCAAGCCTCCGTTCATGCTCACTGCCTCACTTGTGCGATTCCTTATGTGTCGCATACTTCAACTTGTGCGATAACATGTGCGCTGCTTACTTGTACTTGTGCAATAACTTGTGCGCTGCACACCTTAACGCGTATGCCTACTGTCTCACTTGTGCGATGCTTAATGTGATGCACACTTAAACATGTGCGATGAGATGTGCGCCGCACACCTTTCCAAATTCAGCTTAGTATCCAACTTTTAATTGGGTCAACCCGACACGAAATTCATTTTTTAAAATAGAGTCCACGCCCTAAATGCCTAAATACATCCTTATTTCACCTCTAAGTTATACAATATTTCTCTCTCGCCAATTTATTTGTCCTTCAAGAGTACTCTTTGCTTAACAAATCTCAAGGATTAGTTATTTTGTTTATTTTGTTTCTTGCTAGATGTTTGTTTGATTTAGTCATAGTTAGGTGTTTTTCTCGATGATGGATGGATGACGATCGTCTTAAGAGAAAATTAGTTATTTGTTGCACGTAAATGTTCTTGTGGATCACATGGAATTATAGCATGAGTATTCGATGGATCATTTCATTTGAAAAACCTAGGCTTTAGTTATGACTCTTGTTGTGATTGTTGGTTTTAGTTGAATTCATTTAATTCTTGGGTCGAGAATCTATAATTCTCCTAATTGAGTTGACCATGTGCCATGAGTGTGTAAGACTGTTGTATATTCCTTATTGCAACTGATGCTAGAACTTGCCTGGTGTGTGTGCAAAGCGAAATAAAGATTATGAGTTTAGGAGATGATTTAGGCATTTCTTTGACAACCATTGTTCATGCCTTCTTTTAACCTACCTTTGCACATTATCTTAGCTAGCCCCATTGAGCCTTTAGGTTGTTCTTTCGCTAGCCTCATATATAGCCTAACCCGTTCTTTAATAGACCGTAATTTAATCCAAAAACTCCTAAGCGCTTTATTGTAAAATCAATTTGAGTTTGGAGTTTGACAATAAGAGAAAAAAGGTGAAATTGATGCCTCAAAGTCTAGTTATTGGCGTGTACAATTGATGTGGTTGGGAGTAGCAAAAATTGTTGAAAAAATTTCCAAATTTTATCCCGGATATGTTACAATGAACCTGTTTTGGCCCTGGTCCTTCTTGGACATTGTGCACCTCAACTAAGGAAAATTGCTCAAGTTAAAAGTGGCTATCATAGGGGTGCGTAACGTGAAATGGGTGCAAAAAAAAATATTTGAAAAGGTTGCCTACTCCCACCATAGTGTTATTAATCAAGTTTAATGGGATGGGTGAAAACAAAAGATATGGATAGATGAAAATGGTGTAAATTGGTTGTTAGAAATTGGTCTTAGTTGCATAATGTAGTGTATTAAAGCGCTTATGGAAGATAGTCACTATTTCTGGCCAAAATAGTTCCTACTCATCCTATAGCCTGCATTACAACCCATAAAAGACCTATTTGATCCAAATCTTAGCATTCTGGTATTAGTGGAGCACTACGCTAAGGGCAAGCATATGGTCATCAGTTGTAATTTGAGAATTCTTTGTGACAATGATCGCAACTTGATTCTTAGACCCATTTTGTTAGATATTGCATGATTGTGAGTGACTATGGGTAACTTTCTTATTGTGAGGGCACATGGTTGATGAAGGTTGGGTAATTTATATGATTTCTTTTCTTAAACGATATTAATGAATTTGCCAACTTAATGAGTTAATTCTTGAGGGTAGGTTGTCTCTAGTAATAATTCATGAATCTACTTCTTGTTCATAATTGTTGTGTGAGCCTATTTGAGCATCTTATTTTTTCCTTCGTGGGTGTTAAGACGTGTAGTATGCATAAATGGATAAGTTGTTCGAGGACGAACAAAGCATTAAGTGTGGGGTGGTGATCTTGGGTGTATTTATACGCCTAAGCACCATAACTTACCCATATTTTAGCTAAGTTTGGAGAACAAAGTGCCTAGTTTCTTATGTTTTTACTCTACTTCTATATGATTGAGCTAACCGAAGTGTTTAGCATGATTTCAGGTATTAATGAGGTAGATGGAGACATAATGGGATTATGGAATGCGGATGGCATATGACACAAGAGAGAGTAGCAGTCTGGACCAAATGTGGCGCCTAGAAACTATGTCCAAGACTAATTTCTCATTTATAATTAGTTCAGGGACTTAGAAGGAAATTATGAGGGAAAAGATTATTAAAAAGACTTGATACTGAATTTTTATCATAATTCATTTATTTTGTATTATTTTAAGAGAGGAGACTGGCGGCTTAGCACCAACGGAGAAAAGCTACTTCATCTTATCCGCCAAGATTTTGTTTACGTTTTGGTATGATAAATATTTCTCTTGTGATTCCCGTTTTATTCATGAGTAGCTATATTTATTAGTTAGGGTTATGAAATCCTTGTAGCATACAATCTATTACTTTGGATTTTGAATTCATTATGCATTGATTTGTTTACACATACTCTCTTCATTTATCTTGAATTCTTGTGGTTACAAACATAGAGGATGTGCCTTAAAACACAACTTGTTCGAGAGAAAGGTTGTTGTTAGGAAAAGAGAGCAGTGACAAGAAAATAAGATTTCCAACCCCTATTTCATATGTTAATGCCTTAAGGATTAACTACTTGGAGATTTCGTATTGTTTTAGTAAACACTTTTGATTCGAGAGAACTAAAGTGAATTAGTCCTTGATGGTTGAGAAACACCAGGATTATGTTATTAAATACAATATGTTTCTATGTAAACATGATACATGTATGAATTCGTAAAGCCTATATTTAGAAAGTATTGAAAACTACAAGGTGGACATAACCCTAACTTACTATTTCTCTGAATTCGAATGCTACTATATATATCTCATCTTGTTAAACTAAAACCATTAATTTATGAACTGAATCAAATTCTCCCTTTTTGTTTTACGAAAACGAATGATTAAAAGTCAACTAATATGCGTACAACTTAATTAGCACCATATTCCCTGTGGGATTCGACCCCAACCTAGTTGGGTTATATATTTGACAACGACTGCTTACACTCTTGTAAGAGAGTTGTAATTTAGGCGTATCAATTACTAGTGAGATGCCTAACCTAATAAATAGTAATTGCAATATCAATAGAAGGTAGCTGGTACGAAGATTATTTTAAAAAAAAACTTTACCTTGCGTCGTGCTTCTATTTTAAAGCATTCATCATATCGCCATGTTGTTTAGTTAGTAATGTCTCAAAGTGCTCAAATTTTTTCTCAACCTTGACATGTAAATAAGAATATATTAGTAATGTTCCGGTATATTATGGAACAGTTAGCATCATTTTCTTAGGGAAATTGTATGTTTTCAGGCAGCTAAAGTGTTATTTAATAAAGTTTTTAGTGTTTTTTAGTGAAAGGAGATAACCACAGAAGAAAGCTGGAAAAAGTAGTAGAAAAGTGAGTTTGACGGTCAAAATGGTGGACCGTCAGTCTTTCGACGGACCACCAAGTCGAACGTCAAGGCGATCCAGAACCTACCATACAAATACCTTGAGTGATGGAAAACATGGCGGACCGTCAGACATGCAACGGACCACCAGGTGGACCGTCAGGTCTTATCCAGAAACTGCTATTTGGAAGAAACAAATGACGGACAAGATGGTGGACCGTCAACTCTTTGACGGTCCGTCGTATGGACCGTTAACTAGGACGCGGATTTTCTGTTTTTAAATTTTAAGTTCTTTTTTAGCTGGGAACATATAAATACAAAATTTTAGGGTTAAGGGGGGATCTCTTTTCTTTCTTTTATAAGTTTTATCATCTATTGAAACTTTTTGTAATCCAGTACTTTGGGGATTCTTTAGATCTGGGAGTACTTTAGCATTGAACAATTGATTATTGAAGATTGAAGAACTGATTCTTAGGATTCTTTGTAAGTAAATTCTTAATCTATTTATGAATAATACAAGAATGACTTCTTCTTCTTCTATGGA
>NC_061111.1:95471982-95482831 GCF_002878395.1 Capsicum annuum | reverse complement strand
GATCCGACTGCACTTATTCCCATTGTCTCTATATGGAGAGGCAACTCTATGGTTAAATGGGCTAACTCCCCACTCTATTACCAATTGGAGGTAACTGAAAGATGTTTTCCTAGAAATATTCTTTCCGCCGTCCAAGAGAGCATAATTGAGAGATGAGACAAGCAATTTCAGACAGCTTCCAACTGAAGCTCTCCGCGAGATTTGGGAGAGGTTCAAGAAAAAGGTTATGCAATGCCCAAATCATCAGATGACCAATGTCCACTTGATGGAGATATTATATAGGGCCTTGAATTCGGTGACTAAGCCAGTGGTAGATAATGTTGTGGGTGGGTCATTCATGGACCTCACTTTTCTTGAGGCATCTAAAATGCTTGATCGTATGACAAAGTAGAGTAGAGCTTGGCATACCAGGTATTCTGAGATAGCGAGCTCTACTGTATCTATTGGCATGACCGCAGAACAGAGGCGAAGGGAATAGGAACGTGACCAAGATATGGCTCACATGAAAATGCAAATAGATCTTCTTACTAAGCATTTATTATCAGGAAAGACAGAGAAGGTTCACGCTGTTGCATCACAGAAAAGAGCTGAATCCAATCTTGAGGAGGAGGCAAATTACTTGAATATTCAGGAGGGTTTCCGAGGCAGTGGCCAAAGAAACCAAGGTTGGAACTACTATAAAAAATCTGGGTACAAGGATCGAGACCAATGCAATTGGAAGAATAAGAATGACAAGAGTGGTTTGTTTGTCCCTTCTGGAAATTGTGAAGCTACTGCATCTAACTCTTGGAAGATGTCCATGGAGGACATGATGGCTAAGCTGTTGAAAGGAGTTGAGGCAACCAACACGGGAGTAGCTGAGGTAAAAAATAATTTGTCTTTAATGAATCAATTGGTTGACTCACATTCCACTTTAATAAAACAGTTAGAGAAGCAAATGAGTTAACTGTCAGCGACATTTAATCAAAGAAAGGCTGGCACTCTACCAAATGACACAGTGCAAAATACAAAAAAAGATGGGTCATGTTTGGCAATTACTACCAGGAATGGTAAGGTGTTGGAAAACCCATCTGTGGGTAAGCCTGTGGTTGATAGTATGGAGGAGAGTGTTGTTGAAGCAGATTGTGATCATCATGTAGAAGCTGAAAACCAGGATGAGATCATTCATAATACTACACATAGCTGTCAGCAGTCTGAAAAGATTGAAGATGAGAAGAACAAAGAAAAGAAAGTGGTGGAGAAAACTCTCCCAAAACTACCACCCTCTTTTCCTCAAAGACTGAAGAAGAAGGCTGATGACAATAAGTTCAGTAAATTCATGACCATGCAGAAGCAGCTAACTATAAATATGCCTTTGGTGGAGGCACTGGAGTAGATGCCGGGGTATGCCAAATTCATGAAGGACCTTTTGACAAAGAAAAAGACAGCAAGCTATGAATCAGCAGATAAATTCCATTATTGCAGTGCGATTTCCATAAGGTCCTTAGTACAGAAGAAGGCAGATCCGGGAGCTTTCACTATTCCTTGCACGGTCGGATCTTTGGATTTTACTAAGGCTTTGTGTGATTTGGGGGCTAGCATAAATTTGATGTCGCTAGCCATTTATAAAATTTGGGGTTGGGAGATCCTACTCCAACCAATATGCAACTCGTGATGGCAGATAGGTTGGTAAAATGGCCTGTCGGTATTCTGTACGATTATTAGTGAAGGTGGCTACCTTCATTTTTCCTGCGGATTTTGTTATTTTGGATTGAGAGGTGGACTTCGAGGTGCCCATAATCTTGGGTCGACCTTTCCTCGCAACCGAAAGTGTGCTGATTGATCTGCAAGAGAATGAACTTTTATTTTAGATGAATGACGAAGTGGTACGTTTTGATGTATGCAAATTAATGAAGTAGTACAAATAAATGAATGTGTTCTCTATAGTTGATGTTTGTTATGAGGACGAGCAGAAATTATCTTGGGAGGAGCAATTTACTGTTGGGCCATTGGCTGCTGTGCTTATGAACTTTGATCGTGAGGATATTGAGGAGTACGAAGAAACTGTCTGTGCTTTGACAGGAATGGGGTCGTATTCTTATGCCCCCAAGAAGCTTGATCTTGACCTTAAGAATCGACCTTTACCACCGGTGAAGCCATCCATTGAAGAGCCACTGGTTTTAGACTTGAAAGAGCTACCCAGCCATCTGAGGTATGTATTCTTGGGTAGTGGAAATACACCACCGGTTATTATTGCTACTGATCTAGGCGAATAATAGGTGGAAGCTCTCATCTCTGTTCTTAAGAGATTCAAGAGAGCCATTGGTTGGACTATTGCAGATATCATTGGTATCCCTCCTAGCATATGTACACATAAGATTAAGCTAGAGGAAGATTGTGTACCCACTATCGAGCATCATTGTCGCCTGAATCCACCTATGTAAGAGGTGGTGAAGAAAGAAATCATCAAGTTGCTAGATACAGGGGTGGTGTACCCAATCTCAGACAATAAATGGGTGAGTCTTGTACAGTGTGTGCCCAAGAAAGAGGGCATGACGGTAGTGGCCAACGATAAGAATGAGTTAATTCCACTCAGGCCTATCACAGAGTGGAGGGTGTGTATGGACTACCGAAAGCTCAACTCGTGGACACTAAAAGATCACTTTCCAATGCTATTCATGGATCAATTAGTAGGTAGAGGTTGCTACTATTTCTTGGATGGTTATTCCTGGTATAACCAGATCTCCATTGCTCTTGAAGATCAGGAGAAGAAGACGTTCACGTGCCCATATGGCACATTTGCTTTTAAAAGGATGTCCTTTGGTTTATGTAATGCACCAGACACATTTCAGAGGTGCATAATATCGATCTTCTATGATATGGTTGAAGACACCTTGGAGGTGTTTATGGATGATTTTTCAGTTATTGGAGATCAGTTATTGGAGATTCCTTTGACTTGTGTTTGCTGAACTTAAGTCAAGTATTACAGCGGTGTGAAGAGTTTAACCTGGTACTTAACTGAGAAAAATGCCACTTCATGGTGAAGAAAGGCATTGTTCTCGGTCATAAAATTTCTGCGAAAGGTATTGAGGTAGATAGGGACAAGGTTGAGGTCATCGAGAAACTACCTCCCCCTATCTCTGTAAAAGGGGTGGTAGCTTTCTTGGTCATTCAGGATTCTATTGTCGATTTATAAAAGATTTCTCGAAGGTTGCAAACCCATTATGCAAACTTCTTGAAAAGGAGGCCAAGTTCTCTTTTGAGGATGACTGCAGGCAGGTGTTCAAATGCATTAAGCTGAAATTAGTAGAGGCTCCAGTTATTATTACTCCGAACTGGACAAAGCCATTTGAACTAATGTGTGATGCTAGCGGGGTAGCGCTTGGAGCTGTGTTGGGCCAAAAAAAGGATAAGTTGTTTCATCCAATCTACTATGCCAGCAAAGCCCTGAATGGGGCTCAAAAGAACTACACTGTCACTGAACAAGAGCTCCTAGCTGTAGTTTATGCCTTTGAGAAATTTAGAGCGTATTTGCTAGGGACCAAGGTGGTGGTCCACACGGATCATGAAGCTCTGAGGTACTTAATGGCTAAGAAAGATGCAAAGCCGAGATTAATCCGGTGGGTATTGTTGCTTCTAGAATTTGACTTTGAGGTAAAGGATCGTAAGGGATGTGAAAATCAGGTGGCTGATCACTTATCCAGACTTGAATGTGAACAAGCAATCAAGGACAAGCTAGATATTGATGATTCTTTTCCAGATGAGAAGATACTAGCTGCGAAACTTGAGCAGATTCCGTGGTATGTTGATTTCGCAAACTACGTGGTAAGTGAGGTAATTCTAGATAATCTTTCCTTTCACCAAAGGAAAAAATTCCTTCATGATGTGACCCAGTATTTTTGGGATGAGCCCTATTTTTTCGGCGATGTGCAGATGGTGTTATTAGGCGTTGTGTCCCAGATGTAGGGATGCTGAGTATTTCGGAAGCATGTCATGCTTCACCTGTTGGTGGTCACCATGCAAGTGATCGTACTGCTTAGAAAGTATTGCAGAGTGCCTACTATTGGCCCACGCTATTCAGATATGCATATGAGCTTGTTCGTAGATATGATCAATGCCAGAGACAAGGATCAATCTCCAAAAGCCATGAGATGCCAATGTCCAAAATGATGGAAGTAGAGTTGTTTGATGTATGGGGCATTGACTTCATGGGCCCATTTGTAAGCTTATACAGGTTAAAATACATCCTAGTAGTTGTAGACTATGTATCGAAATGGGTAGAAGTTGTGGCGTCGGCTGACAGTGAAGGAAAAAGAGTTGTAGCATTTCTGAAGAAGAACATATTCTCCCATTTTGGAGTACCAAGAGCACTCATAAGTGATGAGGGATCCCATTTTTGCAATAAAGTTTTTAGGGCTGTTTTGGCAAAGTATGGAGTAAAACAACACCGAGTAGCAACTCCATATCACCCACAAACTAGTGGGCAAGTGGAGGTGTCGAATTGTGAGATTAAGGCCATTCTTACCAAAACCGTGAACGCTAATAGGAAAGATTGGTCTCAGAAGCTAGATAACGCCTTGTGGGCATACCGAACTGCTTTCAAGACACTAATTGGCATGTCTCCGTATCAGCTGGTCTATGGGAAGGCATGTTATTTGCTAATCGAGCTTGAGCATAAGGCCTTATGGGCTCTCAAAAGGCTGAATATGCACTGGAAGGAAGCAGCTGATCTAAGATTGGAGTAGATGAATGAGATGGATGAATTTCATCTCAGGGCTTATCAAAGAGCCGACTTGTATAAAGAGAAGATGAAAAAATACCATGATTAAAGAATTGCACAGAGAGAATTCGGGAAAGGTGATTTGGTATTTCTTTTCAACACCAGACAGAAGCTATTTCCAGGTAAGTTGAAATCTAAATGGTCAGGTTCATTCAAAATTAGCCAAGTCTACTCATCTGGAGTAGTTGATCTTGAAAACGAAGATGGTAGTGTCTTTAAAGTGAACGGGCAAAGAATCAAACTTTATATTGGTCCAAAAAACTTAATAAAAAGTATTGATGTCTTTTATCTCGATGAAGTCTGGGTACTCGAGATACCTGAGTCATGCCACGATGTTAAATCAGGCGCTAGGGGGAGGCAACCCACAACATGTTGTTGTAACCATAGTTAGAGTCTATTTTATGTTTTTGTGCAATTTTGATGCGTTAAGGAAGTGTGCAGGGCCAAAAATACAGTAAAAAGGGAAATAGGCATACATCTAAGTGATTGGACCTTTGTGACAGACGACTTGATGGACCACCAGTCCTCTGACAGACCAACACCTTCAACCATCAAGAATTGGCAAGAAAATGCATACACTGGATAGGATCTGACGGATTTAGTGGCGGACCATCACATACCTGGTGGGCTGTCAAAACAGTCGTCTGAAGTAAGACTGGTGACCCACATTCTGGTAAGTAGTGAAGGCCAATCTGGTGGACCATCACAAATTTGGTGGACCGTCCCACTTACCGTCACACCAAGATAGAAACACATCAACTCAGGTGAAGGATTACGTTCAGAGTGGTGGTACGTCACATTCATGACGTACTGTCAATTTGACCGTCACTTTAACCCTAACTCTAAATCGAGTTAGGTTAATTCAGTACTCTTTAAAAGTACTTCATATTTGACCCAAAGTGAGATTTTGAGAATAAATTCCATGACCTTTGACCTTTCCACTTCTTTAAGATTCAAAGAACCTGAAGAGAGTTATCCCATCTGAGGCCCCTCATCTCCTCCATTTGTGCCTTATTTAAATCAACTCAACTCTCTCATCTCTCCATCACAAACGAAAAAGTAACACAGGTGCTAGGATTTGCAAGTTAGCTTTGTCTCTAAAGCTTCAAGCATGTAGTGTAATCGAGAATCGAGGTAAGTGAAAACCCTTCTTTTCTGGTAGTCCATATTAAGTGTAAAAGAATGATTTATTGGTTTGTTCTTAGTGTACTGAGTATGAATGTATTGAGTTGAAATTCAAAGTACAAACTGGTGTGAAATCTGGGTGATATAAAGTGTAAAATGAGACCAATGTGCTTAAAATATGAGTTTAGAGCTGTGATGGTAGTTGAAAATATGACCTGA
Source organism: Capsicum annuum (assembly GCF_002878395.1). Lineage (NCBI taxonomy): Eukaryota > Viridiplantae > Streptophyta > Magnoliopsida > Solanales > Solanaceae > Capsicum > Capsicum annuum. The sequence continues at coordinate 95,476,728 of NC_061111.1, read as the reverse complement.
TGTGCTATTGCTCGACAAAATGGTCGAACCCAGACTTTTTGGCTGAAGAAGAAGATGTGACGGTCAAACTGGTGGATCGTCAACTTTTTGACGGACCACAAAGATGACCATCAGAATACTCAATAAAATGCCTTTTTGGTATAAGCCATGACAGTCGAAGTGGTTGACCGTTAACTTTGTGATGGACCACCACGTTGACCGTTAGAAGGCTCAAGATTTTATGGGCCATTGCTTAGCGATTGATGGCAGAGTTGGTGGACCGTCCAACCTCTGGTGGACCGTCAGATCTACCGTCAGACCACATTTGCAACAAGTTTGATTGTGTTTGAATTTTGAACTAATTTCTTAAACAGGTTTTCAGCTGATATGGCCCCTAAACTTCTACAAGCCAGAGGATGAAGATCTCAACAAGGTAAAAATGCATCCGCACCGGCCTATAATACTAGGCGAACTGAAAGGGAAGCCATCACAATCCCCCAGTCTGAGGAGGGGAGTGAGAATAGCATCATTTTTACTGATTCAAGTCCAGATGAAGCAACAGTTGCTTCAACCCAACCATTACCCATAGAAGGTAAAGCTGAAACAGCTAATGTAGGGGATCAAATGGAAGCTACTGATGCAGAAAACAACCAGGAGGGTGATAATGTTATCAGGAGAAAAGATCTCCAGATTTGAAACGCTATTAGGTGGCAAATAGATGGATCACACAAAGATTTCTATGATGGGTTGACACCCACGGCTCGAGGGATCCGAAGGTCATTTCTAGAAAAACATCAGATTATGACAACAGAGCTTCATGAATATCCCGAGTTAGAGCGTCGGTTTAACAAATATGGACTAGCATGGATGAGCAGGCCACCATGAAACTACCAATCAAATTGGGTAAGAGAATTCTTTGCAAATTACCTAAGTTTGGTGAAAGCAAAATGTCCAAAGGGAACTCCAATCTCACATAGACCAAATAGGGAGTCTGTCCTGGTCCGAGGGGTCACCGTTGATATCTCAGCCCGAACAATTAATAGGATGCTATTCGGGCCAGGATATGAGGCTCCACCTACGGTCCCATATTTTGAGTATAGAATGAGAAATGCTTCCGGCTAGAGACGTTGGCCGGCCTCGTTATTGACTGATGATGGAAATCCTTCCTGGTTGACTAATTCCAAAGAGTGCATTGCAAAGTTCACTCTTAGCTTCAAAGTTGGTGGGCTATTGTTCGATTGAGGTTAATGCCAACAAAAGGAGATGGGAACCTGGATCATCACAGAGCATTATTGTGTCCATTTTGATTTCAGGGCTACCAATTGATTTTGGTCAGCTAATTGCAGACAAGATATTTGTGTGAGCACATAAAGTGACCACATTTATACCCTTCCCATGTTTGATCACTGAATTATGCAAATAAGCTGGGGTGCTACTGATCTGTGGGGTTGACAATGAGGTACAGGCTACACATAAGCAGGACATTGAGAAGTCGAAAGACGAATCAAAGTTCAAAATTCGTGTGACTAAACCTCCAGTATATCAGTCTCAGTCTATACCAGTTCCCAAAGCCACAAAAATGCCCGAAGGTATGCCTTTACCCATTACCACATATGTGCCACCCGATTATGTGCCCCAGGGTATGTTTGCAGGGTCAGATTCTACATAGTTTGCTGGTGGAGCGAATTTTGCGGAATACAGATTCAACCCGGTGAATTTTGTCAAGGTGGTGAAGAATCAAAAGCGGTTTCAGAAGCAATTAGAAAAGTAGGCTGGAGATTTCAAACCTTTTGTGGATGAAATTATGGCCGACGCAGTCAGGCCATTTCAAACTATTTAAGTTAGGATGGATAACATGGAAGCTCGCATCAACAAAAGGCTAGATTCACTATCTCTCCCTGATCTTGCCAAGCTCATGGCTGAATTTGAGGAGGAAAAGGCTGACATAGCAGAGTTAAAGAACAAACAATCCTAACTGGTTGCATTTGACCTGACTTTGGTGGTAAGTGATTATGATGAGGGAATTCTGGATCTGATGGGTAGACCTATGAAGGATAAAGGCAAGCAGCAAATGGATGAAAAAGCAGCAAGGAAAGAAGAAAAAAAAGAAAAAGAGAAGCAATGTCACCTGAGGAGTTAGACCAGCATAACCTGAAGAGAGTTGTAAAGAAGTCAAAGAAAAAAGCTGAAAGGAAGCAAAGAGAAGAAGAAAATAAAACGGCAGGAATCTCTACTAGTGCTGCCCCAGCAAGGGGGTGAAGTGCAGGTTCAATTCGTGAGACTATCCCTTAAAATATGGAGGGTGAAGTTGTGAGTGCTCCAACCACCATAGGGGCCAACATTGCACAGGGTGAGGATGCAGGGACCTCACCCCACCTGACAGATGCCTCAGAGGAATAGGAGGAGAAGTAGATAACCGAATCCTCAGTTACAGTAATTTGTTGCTTTGAGGGTATATTTACACCATGGTTGGATGTGTTGCCGATATTTTGAATCCAATCATGTACTATCTAGAAGAAACGGCATGTTTAGGGTGTTTTTATTATCGTGTTTCAAATTCTGCAGCCTGTGATGTAAATATATATGTTTAATGAGTATCTATAAACTGTTTCTGTTTTAGTACTTTGTTGTAAATATGGGCTATGAATGATGTGGCATAAGACTATGAGCATTTATATGTAATTATTTACTTTATTCATGTAAACATGTGTATATAACTCTCAGTAATTCTGCATTTAGCATTAGTCTAGAAGAGGTGCATGCAACATGCAATGAACATTCCAAGAAATGCAAAGGAAGTTTAATTTTGTTGCCTGTAGGTGTGAGGTTTTACTTGCAGTTCTTTCATAGGCTAAGACTTAGAACTTTCCCGAGTCATAAATACAGTTTTCTAGGGGAGTCATTAGGATAGGATAACAGGCTTCCTTGTACTTTGAGCCCTTCTAACCTAAATAAACAATACCCACCAGAAAGATTATCTCTTTTGAACCCATCTTTTGTCTTTAAAACCCATTTTGAAATCCTGTCACTGTTAATTACTCTTCGTAGGGTTTTAACATTCAGCTCCAGCCTTAGTAAATTACTTAGCATTGTACATTTCAACTTAGATAAAGCATCTAAGTTGAGGGTGGCTAATTTCAAAAGATTGGCCACTGACTGCATTAGCCTGAGTCGAAAGGCTGCTGTTATTAAATAATAATAATAATAATAAAATGAAATAATATATATAGCAACTTGAAGTTAAAAAGATGATAGGGCAAGGAGAGTTAAGTTTCAATGAGTCATTTTACCCAAAAACATACCCCTCCTGACCCAAAACCTCATTGCAAGCCTCGAAAAGACCTATTTGATCTTAGTGAGTCAATCTTGAGGTAGTGTCGTATGGCTAGGGCAAGCCTATGGGTACTTGGAAAATAGTTGTAACTTCTTTTTGAGTATGAGAGTTAGACTTTATCCACATCAAATAATGAGTGGTGGATTTCATTGTTGTGAGGGCAATCAAAGTTTCATTGAACTTTGTTGTTCTCTGTAGAATGAAACATTCATGCTTGTGAACTGAACTATGATAAATGCTGGGTGTGGATCTTGATGTGTTAAATGCATGTGATTGAACTGATGAGTGAATAGTTGCATCAAAATGTTTCAAGGGTTAGTTGCTTGTCATTTTACTGTTCATGTGTGCAATTAGGTGTTGAGTTGCTTGAGGAAAAGCAATTACCTTAAGTTGAGGGTGTTGATGTTCCGATATATTACGGAACAGTTAGCATCATTTTCTTAGGGAAATTGTATGTTTTCAGGTAACCAAAGTGTTATTTAATAAAGTTTTTAGTGTTTTCAGTGAAAGGAGATAACCACAGAAGAAAGCTGGAAAAAGTATCAGAAAAGTAAGTTTGACGGTCAAAATGGTGGACCTTCAGTCTTTCGATGGACCACCAGGTCGATCGTCAAGGTGATCCAGAACCTACCATACAAATGCCTTGAGTGACGGAAAACATGGCGGACCGTCAGACATGTGATGGACCACCAGATGGACCATCAACCCTTATCTATAAATCACCTTTCAGAGGAACTCAGTGACGATCAACATGGTGGACCGTCAGTCATGCGATGGACCACCAGATGGATCGTCAATGCTTATCCATAAACCACCCTCTAGAGGAACTAAGTGACGGTTAATGTGGTGGACCGTCAATCATGTGACGGACCACCAGGTGCACCGTCAGGTCTTATCCAGAAACTGCTATTTGGAAGAAACGAGTGACGAATAAGATGGTGGACCGTCAACTGGGATGCGACTTTTCTGTTTTTAAATTTTAAATTCCTTTTTCATTGGGAACATATAAATACAAAATTTTAGGGTTAAGAGGGGATCTCTTTTCTTTCTTTTACAAGTTTTATCATCTATTGAAACTTTTTGTAACCCAGTACTTTGGGGATTCTTTAGATCTGGGAGTACTTTAGCTTTGAACAACTGATTATTAAAGATTGAAGAACTCATTCTTAGGATTCTTTGTAAGTAAATTCTTAATCTATTTATGAATAATACAAGAATGACTTCTTCTTCTATGGAGTATTGTGGCTAAGATCCCATAACTAGGGTTATGGGATCCTTAATGTGAAACACATCTATGGGTTGGGAATCAATTTGAGTTCCATAATTCAATGACATTGGATAAACCTTTCTTCAATTTCATGACTTTTCTTGGTTGCAAACTTGAAGAGTGAGCCCTTGAACAACACTTTCCTTTCAGACAAGTGTTGTTCAAG